>NC_045957.1:40112344-40412344 GCF_010909765.2 Amblyraja radiata | reverse complement strand
GACAATGTTTAATAAAGTTTAGCGGGCATTTTACATTACCGGTCGGTTTTCTTTGGTCCTGAAAATTCCAATGAGCCAATTAAAATGCCCGGTCAGTGAAGGAGATTGTCTACTGCTGCCCTTGACTGCCTGCAACTGCATACGACCCCACTCCACTGCACTACGGGTTAAAAAGAACCATGCCGACCAATTTTTACTCACAGAAATTTTTTTACCTAGCTGAGGCCGCGAGTATGCGGGAACTTCCCTCGAGCATGAAGCAGAGTTCCGAAGACCTCATAGGACTTCCTAGGACCACGTGTCGACCATGCTGCGAGTTTGAGTCGAGGGAAAAACTCTCCTAAACTCGCAAATGAAAATTGTATTGAACTGTTTTTAAAGAAGCGTTAGATGCTGATCGCTGTAATAAAATACAAAGATTTCTAAGCTTGTCTCAATGTTGCTGAAACTTCCATGTTTAGACATATTTCCACTTTTAACTGATCACTTTAGCTCATTTCATAGCTCATTACAAATGTTATTAAGTTTGAACTGCATAAATATATATACCATATAACCATATAACAATTACTGCACGGAAACAGGCCATCTCGGCCCTACAAGTCCGTGCCGAAAAATTATTTTCCCTTAGTCCCACCTGCCTGCACTCATACCATGACCCTCCATTCCCTTCTCATCCATATGCCTATCCAATTTATTTTTAAATGATACCAACGAACCTGCCTCCACCACTTCCACTGGAAGCTCATTCCACACCGCTACCACTCTCTGAGTAAAGAAGTTCCCCCTCATGTTACCCCTAAACTTCTGTCCCTTAATTCTGAAGTCATGTCCTCTTGTTTGAATCTTCCCTATTCTCAAAGGGAAAAGCTTGTCCACATCAACTCTGTCTGTCCCTCTCATCATTTTAAAGACCTCTATCAAGTCCCCCCTTAACCTTCTGCGCTCCAGAGAATATAGCCCTAACTTGTTCAACCTTTCTCTGTAACTTAGTTGCTGAAACCCAGGCAACATTCTAGTAAATCTCCTCTGTACTCTCTCTATTTTGTTGACATCCTTCCTATAATTGGGCGACCAAAATTGTACTCCATACTCCAGATTTGGTCTCACCAATGCCTTGTACAATTTTAACATTACATCCCAGCTTCTATACTCAATGCTCTGATTTATAAAGGCTAGCATACCAAAACCTTTCTTTACCACCCTATCTATATGAGATTCCACCTTCAAGGAACTATGCACGGTTATAATTCAACAAGTTAACAGTTCTTTGATTCTCCACACAAAACCTGCTCAAAATGGTTCTTAATAAGAAGGTTATGTTCAAATATTACATCAACAGCCTTTAATTTAAAAAGATTGGAATTTATTGTTAATTGGAAACATCTGACTATAACACACGGTATTTTTATGTAACAGCACCAAAACATGTTAAGTAATTAAATTTCAACAAGATGTTTAGTGCATTATTCCTCTACAACTCGTCAAGTTTCTTAAACCACGTACCATCTGAAAATCTACCAGACATCTGTTTTACTGTTTTATTTTGGGAAGAACTATTGCACCACTATCTCGGCAAGAGCATTCCCCTCTGAGTAATGCAAAATTCCCAGGACTTCTTAGGAGTGTTTCCCTGCAAGGCTAGTGTTTGTTTTTTGAGTTTTACTCAGATATTTCTCTGTGTTAGCCACCAAAGGCCACACTCATTAGTGATGTTTTCTTCCTGAGAATTGAACAATGGCTTTCTCTACACAATAATGTCTGCAGCACAGTACGGGCCAGTGCGTGAACATAAATCTTTGATATAGCATTTTCTTCTGGAACTAAAGGAGGATCTTTTTTTCATTTCCATAATGTTAGGATGGTAAATGAATAAATAGTATCAGGTTATATAACTGTACAGTTAAAAGATGTAACATCTTTTTTTTTAAATACGTCACATATATAAAAGATGGAATTTACTTATTCTTAATAACAAGTGATAGGAAACAGAAGCCTAACTCAAAGATGTTATTAAACAACTAGAAACTAAAATATTAAAATGGAGTCGTCAGCACACCCTTGAATGCTAGAACAGTGACAAATTATTGGGGAATAATATAGTGGATGTAATCAATTTGTTTTTTGACCCATAGTTCACCAGCGAATAAGTGAATGTGACCGAGTCTGGGGACACGTCGTAAATAGAAAGCAAACTTTACAAATAGTAACATCAGAAAGCAAAAAAAGAGGACTGAGATTAACTATTCAGACTGACAACAGATGATAAAACAGTGTTCAAACATTTATATGCTAGAAAAACTAGTTTAAAATTTAAGAATGGCTTGAACTCATGACTTGTAAGTGCATTTTGCAGGTAACGCCACTTTTGTAATGCACAATTAAAATAATAATAATAAATAATAAATTGTAGGATAAGAGTCTCATTGTGAAATAGATTTCAGTGGTGTGCGGTGGTATATTTTGGTTAGGAAAATTCAGAGTCCACTAGGCAAATAAGATTCGGGATAAAATCAGATGCAGGGGTATAGAGAAACGAATGAGAGCAACTAACAATGTGAATTGATAAGGTATTTTAAAAAAGAACAGCTGTAGGATTTAATTTAGAAAGCTATGAATGAAAAGGAAAGGAGTTATAATTGTGTGGAATCTGGGTCTGATTTAAATAAATCAATCAGGAAATAAAAATCAATGGTAAGGGTGCAAAAAATTTACAAGGTTCATACTGAGAAGATAAATCAATTAGTAAATCTAAACAAGAGTGGGGATTTTTTCATTAGGAAGGGGAATGCGAAGAAGTGAGAGGATAGATTTTTTTTAAGCTGGTGCAACAGCTGGATGGGAGAGACATTGAGAAAATATTTCACTTTGGGATGTGTCAAACTCAAGGTCATACTTAACTCAATCGCCAATAAACAAGAGAGGAAATTCAGGAGAAAACACATTACCTAGAGAATGGAAAGAGTATCCAATTTGGTCCACTGTGGAATGCTGAATGTAATGAATAGGCTGGAAAATAGGAAACTGGGAGGAAGCCACTGGGCAGAATATCGATGCCAGCATTGGTCCATTTACCCAAATTCCTTGTTTCTACTCAATAGTTATTTTAGGAACTTTCAGGGTTGGTGGAGGCACCAACAGCTGGGGGAACTAAATTATTTTCCCTAAGATCTTTAATCCAACCACTGCATTAAATTTTATTTCTGGCTTTCTTGCCCAATGAGAATGAATGGGCATGGTATTGATGTGGATGTTGCAACTTTAGCTCCACTATTTAAAAAGTGAAATTTGATAGGTTCAGGAGTTGGCTGCACAGTAAAGGAACAGAAGTGAATTGTCTGCTGACACGCCATAGCTGCCCCTTGCTGCAAAGATGCATTACTGGATATCATGCTGGGAACCTAAAAGGGCTCAAAGGATAGTTATTTTTTCCTACTAATGTGAGGAAGAAACGTGCTGGTGAGTACAAGGCAGAATGGTTAGCCAGTGAACTAAGCAGCACAAGCCAAGTCCGCTGAATGGCCTAAATCTGTGTTTATTTTTTTAAATGACGAATTTAGAAATAACCTTTAAGATCCCTTTTTAAACATCTCAAGGCATTGTATTGCCATCAAAATACCTTTCATGTGCAGTGATTGCTGTAATGCAAGAAATGTAAGATCAAGAAGATGAATGCAGTGGCAATACATAGAACAGTATAGCACGGAAAAGCTCTTCAGCCCACAGTGTCTGCGCTGAATATGATGCCAAAACTAAACCTTATTTTCCTGAATATAATCTGTATTCCTGGGACACGATACCTCCTCCCTCAAATTTGTCCAGGGTCCCCAACAGATTTTTCAGGTTAGGCAGAGGTTCACTTGCACCTCCTCCAATCTCATCTACTGTATCCATTGTTCATAATGTGGATTCTTATACATCGGCGAGACAAAATGTAGACAGGGCGATTGTTTCACTGAACATCTTCGCTCAGTCTGCCTGGACCTACCTGATCTTCTGGTTGCCAAACACTTTAATTCCCCATTCCCATTCCCACACTGACCTTTCTGTCCGAGGCCTCTTCCATTGTCAGAGTGAGGCTTATCGCAAATTGGAGGAATAGCATCTCATATTTTCCTTGGGCAGCTCACAACCCACTGGTTTGAATATTGATTTCTCTCACTTCAAGTAACCCCTGCACTCCCTCTCTCTCCATCCCTCCCCTACCCAAGTTGCACCAGGTTCCCGTTCTCACCGAGCAAACTGCTAACACTGGCCTCTTTCCTTTATCATCATTACTTTTTTCATATCTTTCATTAATTTGTTTTATATCTCTCTACATCATTGTCTATATCTCATTTCCCTTTCCCCTGATGAGGCTGTAGAAGGGTCTCAACCTGAAACGCCACCCATTCCTTCTCTCCAGAGATGCTGCCTGTTCTGCTGAGATAGTCCAGCATTTTGTGCCTATCTTTGGTTTAAACCAGCATCTGCAGTTCCTTCCTACAAGTTTAAAGGAGATCTGAGGAGTAAAATCTCACAATCTTTTCCCTTAGGTTTCACAAACGTGTCCCTATTACTTTGGGGAACTTATGCAATGGAATAATAATACCCCCTTTTGTAAAAGAGAATTACTGTACATCAGCCCAGGTTATGCGTTCTTACTAAGATTATGACTAAGATAAAATCATGAATTTGATTCATGAGGGTGTTTAACATTCACTTTGTTTTTAATGGACAAGAGAGGTCCAAGTTATTTTGAGGTAAATATTAAACAGGTACCTCTAACTGATTTGTTTTCTTTTCCAGCTGAGAGGTAAAGGGATTAATGGTAAGTTTCCACTGAAATGGCATTAATACTACTGATGTTTAAGAAATAACTGCAGGTGCTGGAAAAATCAAAGGTAGACAAAAATGCAGGAGAAACTCAGCGGGTGAGGCAGCATCTATGGAGAGAAGGAATAGGCGACGTTTCGGGTCGAGACCTTGAAACTGATGCGGGGGGGGGAAGGAAATGAAGATGCGGAGACAGTAGGCTTGGGGGAGAGCTGGGAAGTGGAGGGGAGGAGGGAGGAAGCAAGGACTACCTGAAATTGGACAAGTCAATGTTCATACGCTGGGGTGTAAACTTTCCAAGCGAAATATGAGGTGCTGTTCCTCCAATTTGCGCTGGGCCTCACTCTGGCCATGGAGGAGGCCCAGGACAGAAAGGTCGGATTTGGAATCAGAGGGGGAGTTGAAGTGCTGAGTCACCAGGAGATCATTTTCACCACCTCCAATGGGATCCCACCACTGGCCACATCTTCCCATCTCCTCCCCATTCTGCTCTCCACAGAGACTGTTCCCTCCATAACTCCCTGGTTAATTCGTCCCTTCCCACTAAAAACCACCCCTTCCCCTGGTACTTTCCCTTGCAACCGCAGGTAATGCTACACTTGTCGCTTTACCTCCCCCCTCGACTCCATCCAAGGACCCAAGCAGTCTTTCCAGGTGCGGCAGAGGTTCACCTGCACCTCCTCCAACCTCATCTATTGCATCCGCTGTTCCAGGTGTCAACTTCTCTACATCGGTGAGACCAAGCGCAGGCTTGGTGATCGCTTCGCCCAACACCTCTGCTCAGTTTGCAATAACCAACCTGATCTCCCGGTAGTTCAGCACTTCAACTCCCCCTCCCATTCCAAAACGTCGCCTATTCCTTCTCTCCATAGATGCTGCCTGACCCGCTGAGTTTCTCCAGCATTTTTGTCTACCTTTAATACTACTGATGTTCAGATACTTTTGACATCATGTGTATTAGGTGAACTTAATAGCTAATGCAGGTTAGTGAAATTGCATTTTAATGGGTCATGCTTACTGGATCATGTATTGTCAGCTAAATATCCCTAGACCATTTGAAGATGTGTTTGCTGCCTTACAATGGAAGGAAAACAATATATTGGGCAAATGTTCCATCCAGGAACACTACTTTAGAAGACATGCACTAAAAGACAGTTACTGTGGTGCAAGAGCCGTCGGGCAGCATAGACTGAAGATGACTTAGATTGAAGTTGTGACCTGACGCTTTGAGTAAATGAGGAATAAAAGTCCTTGGGATGTATCAAATTACAAAGGTAAGTGAGTTAACATTTTATTTTACATTGCCTTTCAAGTCATCTGTCCTCTCCCTGGCGCAGAATCAGAGAAATAGCATGCACACTAATTTGCCATCTGCACTTTTCTTACCAATTAAGTTTCCAAACACACAGTCATACATGGTTTTTCAAGGCATTTGCAATGTGTTGATCCTGTGGGATATTACATTTGGCAGGCATAGACATACTCCACGTGTAAAAGGCCTGAGCATTGTATAGTTGCACACACAGAAGTAGCTGCTGCTCTGTGCACATAGGGTGCTAATTATTCCTGGTCTTGGATGTATGAGTCACCAGAGAATAGCAAAGGGTGGAAAATTGGAAGAATGGAATTTCTGCCTGGAAGTAACTTATTTCCCGTTCACATGAACTTGTAATCCTCACCTTCTGCACTTCCGATTTTCCTCTCGTCAATTACATTCCTGTATGCCCGGAGAGAGGAAATGTCAGGCGGGTGGAGGTTAGTGATTGGGTGCGGGGAGGGGAGGGGGAAAGGTGTGATTTTTAATGTCTTATCAAAGCATGGCCATGAGATTCTCAAGACTGGCGCCCGCACAAATCTGTATACTCGGCCGTTTATTAAATTCCTGAACTCCTGAAAGACTCACGACTGCGTGGCCTAATTAATCTCTAACATCACTTACGAGATTTAAAATGGCATTGCCGTAGTTTGACTTTGAGTTGGAGTTGTATTTGTGTTTATTTTATTGTCACATGTACAATGAAAAGCTTTTGTTATACACTAACCAATCAGCGGAAAGGCAATACACAATTACAATCAAGCCATCCAAAGTGAATAACATGAATAACGTTTAATGCAAGATTAAGTCCAGTAATCAAAGATAGTCCAAAGGTTTACAATGAGGTAGAAAGTAGCTCAGGACTGCTCTCTAGTTGTTGGTGGGATGGTTCAGTTGCCTGATAACAACTAGGAATAAACTGTCCCTGAATCTGGAGGTGTGTGTTTTCATATTCTATACCTTTTGCCCAATAGGAGAGGGGAATAGAGGGAATGGCCAGGGTGCGACTCATCCTTGATTATGCTCATGGCTTTGCCGAGTCAGCGTGAGATGTAAATGGAGTCAACGGAAGGAAGTTAGTTTGTGTGATGGCCTGGGTTGCGTCCACAATTCTCTGCATTTTCTTACGGTCTTGGATGGATCTGTTCCCAAACCATGTTGTGATGCATCCCGATAAAATGCTTTCTAAAAATCTGTAGAAGTTGGTGAGAGATGTTGGGAACATGGCAAACTTCCTAAGGCTCCTAAGGCACTATAGGCATCGGTGTGCTTTCTTGGTCCAGGGTGGTTCAGGACACGTTGTTGGTGATAATTACTCCTGGGTATTTGAAGTTTTTAACCATCTCTACTTCGGCGCCGTCAATGCAAACCGCTGTATGTGTACCGCTTTGCTTCCTGAAGTTCATCACCATCTCCTTTGTCTTGCTAACATTGAAAGGTTATTATCTCAACAATAGACAATAGATGCAGGAGTAGGCCATTCGGCCCTTTGAGCCAATCAATGTGATCATGGCTGATCATCCACAATCGTTTACCCCGCTCCTGCCTTCTCCCCATATCCCCTGACTCCGCTATCTTTAAGAGCCCTATCTAGCTCTCTCTTGAAAGTATCCAGAGAACCGCTCTCCACCGCCCGAGGCAGAGAATTCCACAGACTCACAATTCTCTGTGTGAAAAACACCAGGTCATGAGGTTATCAGTCTCCTTCCTGTACTCCGTCTCATCATTATTTGATATCCTGCCCACAATGGCGGTGATGTCTGCACATTCGTAAATTGGGTGGGCTGGATCTCAAATAATGACAAGACAGAGTACAGAAAGGTGTCAGAGAGTTTGGTAACATGGACTCAAGACAACTACCTCTACCTCTGTGTCAGCAAAACCAAGGAGCTGGTCATCAACCTCAGGAAGCGGGATGGAGTAGACACTCTTGATTATACCAAAGGTGCTGTTGGTTAGGAGCTTCAAGTCCCAAGGTATAAATATCACCATCAGCTTGTCCTGGTCCAACCACATTGGTGCTACAGCCAAGAAAATACTACCTCTACTTCCACTGAAGACTAAGGAAATTTGGCAAGAAGCTAATGACCATTTCTGAAGACCTACCATACAATCGAGTAGACAATAGGTGCAGGAGTAGGCCATTCGGTTCTTCGAGCCAGCACCACCATTCTATGTGATCATGGCTGATCATCCTCAATCAGTACCCTGCTCCTGCCTTCTCTCCATATCCCTTGACTCCACTATCTTTAAGAACCCTATCTAGCTCTCTCTTGAAAATATCCAGAGAACCGCCCTCCACCGCCCTTTTTGGCAGAGAATTCCACACTCACAACTCTCTGTGAGAAAAAGTGTTTCCTTGTCTCCATTCCAAATGGCTTACCCCTTATTCTTAAACTGTGGCCCTTGGTTCTGGACTCCCCCAACATTGGGAACTTGTTTCCTGCCTCTAGCGTGTCCAAACCCTTAAAAATCTTATATGCTTCAATAAGATCCCCTCTCATCCTTCTAAATTCCAGAGTTTCCAAGCACAGCTGCTCCATTTTCTCAGCATATGACAGTCCCGCCATCCCGGAAATTAACCTTGTAAACCTACGCTGCACTCCCTCAATAGCAAGAATGTCCTTCCTAAAATTAGGGGACCAAAACTGCACACAATACTCCAGGTGTGGTCACACTAGGGCTCTATACAACTACAGACGGACCTCTGCTCCTATACTCAACTCCTCCTGTTATAAAGGCGAACGTGCCATTCGCATTCTTCGGTACCCGGATGTGGAGTCGAAGGAAGAGAAGCCGAAGCAAAGAAGTGGAAGCCAAATAGCCGAATGGAAACAAAACCGAAAAGCCAAATATCCGAAAGCATACGAATCCGATAAGCCTAGCCGAAAGGGCGGGACGCATAAAAGCCAACTAACCGAAAGGGTGGGATGCCTAAAAGCAAGCTCACCAAAAGGCCGCTCTGCCGTAACGCCAACTCACCGAAAGGCTGCGTGGCTAAACAAGCCAACTCACCGAAAGGCCGCTCTGCCGAAAAACCCTGTAACCTATGGCTTGTGTGGGAAAATGACCCCCACCCTCCCGTCTCCACCGGCCAGTGATGTGATGGATGCGGGGGTTTGGACTAATCGCTGACAAGTCCCGCAACCCCCCCTCCCCACCCCCCCGGCAACGTCATGTCCATTATTTGGCTTTTCGGCAGAGCGGCCTTTCGGTGAGTTGGCGTTTCGGCTTTGTTTCTGTTCGGTTATTTGGCTTCCACTTCTTTGCTTCGGCTTCTCGTCCTTCGACGCCAAGTCCGCACGCGGCTTTCTTCACTGCCTGCTGTACCTGCATGCTTACTTTCATTGACTGATGAACAAGGACCCCCAGATCCCATTGTACTTCCCCTTTTCCCAACTTGACAACGTTTAGATAGTAATCTGCCTTCCTGTTTTTGCTACCAAAGTTCCAAAGTACCAAAGGATCATATTTATCCACATTAAACTGCATCTGCCATGCATCTGCCCACTAACCCAACCAGTCCAAGTCACCCTGAATTCTCATAGCATCCTCCTCACAGTTCACACTGCCACCCAGCTTTGTGTCATCTGCAAATTTGCTAATGTTACTTTGAATCCCTTCATATAAATCATTGATGTATATTGTAAATAGCTGCGGTCCCAGCACCGACGTTCCAGAATTTTGGTAAAGCATGATTTTCCCTTTGTAAATCCATGCTGTCTCGGACCGATCCTGTTACTGTTATCCATCTTTTATACTTAACTCCAGCATCTTCCCCACCACAGATGTCAGGCTAACAGGTCTATAATTCCCTGTTTTCTCTCTCCCACCTTTCTTAAAAAGTGGGTCAACATTAGCTCCCCTCCAATCCTCAGGAACTGATCCTGAATCTATAGAACATTGGAAAATTATCACCAATGCGTCCACGATTTCTAGAGCCACTTCCTTAAGTATCCTGGGATGCAGACCATCTGGCCCAGGGGATTTATCAGCCTTCAGTCCCATCAGTCTACCTAGCACAATTTCCTGTCTAATCCGGATTTCCTTCAGTTCCTCTGTCACCCCAGATCCTCTGGCCACTACTATATCAGGAAGATTGTTTGTGTCCTCCTTAGTGAAGACGGATCCAAAGTACCTGTTCAACTCATCTGCCATTTCCATGTTCCCCATAATAAATTCACCTTTTTCAGTCTTCAAGGGTCCAACTTTGGTCTTTGGTTTGGCCTAATTGTTTCCTCTTCACATACCTAAAGAAGCTTTTACTATCCTCCTTTATATTCTTGGCTAGCTTACCTTCATACCTCATCTTTTCTCCCCATAATTGCCTTTTTAGCTATCTTCTGTTGTTCTTTAAACATTACCCAATCCTCTTGTTTCCCACTCATCTTTGCTACGTTGTACTTTTATTTTTATAATGTCCCTGATGTCCCTTGTCAGCCATGGTCGCCCCTTACTCCCTTTGGAATCTTTCTTCCTCTTTGGAATGAATTGGTCCTGCACCTTCTGTATTATTCCCAGAAATACCTGCCATTGGTGTTCCACTGTCATCCCTGCTAAGGTATAATTTCAGTCAACTTTGCCCAGCTCCGCCCTCATGGCTCCACAGTCCCCTTTATTCAACTGTAACACCGACACCTCCAATTTTAGATTAAACTTGACCATATTGTGGTCACTACCTCCTAATGGCTCCTTAACCTCAAGTTCCTTTTTCAAATCCGGTTTATTACATAACACTAAATCCACAACTGCCTTCTCCCTGGTAGGCTCCAATACAAGCTGTTCTAAGAATCCATCACGGCGGCACTCCACAAACTCTCTTTCTTGGGGTCCAGTACCAACCTGATTTTCCCAGTCTACCTGCATGTTGAAATCTCCCATAACAACCGTAGCATTACCTTTACTACATGCCAATTTTAACTCCTGATTCAACTTGCACCCTATATCCAGACCACCGTTTGGGGGCCTGTAGATGTCCCATTAGGGTCTTTTTACCCTTACAATTCCTTAGTTCTATCCATATTGACTCCACATCTCCTGTTTCAATGTCACCCCTTGCAAGGGACTGAAGTTCATTCCTCACCAACAGAGCTACCCCACCCCCTCTGCCCACCTGTCTGTCTTTTCGATAGGACGTATACCCTTGATTATTTAGTTCCCAGCCCTGGCCTTCTTGCAGCCATATCTCTGTAATTCCCACAACATCATACTTGCCAATTTCTAACTGAGCCTCAAGCTCGTCCACTTTATTTCTTATACTTCGCACATTCATATACAACACTTTGACCTCGGTATTCACCTCCCCTCTCGCACCGCTCGCAATTGGCCCTGACCTTACTCTCTTATCCCTTTTCAAACTTTCCTTCAAGAGCCTTTTGTAACTTTTCCTGTACTCACTTCCCCTTCAACTCCATCTTTATAATCGCAATTTGTCAATCCCTCCCCCCCACTATTTAGCTTAAACCCACACGTGTAGCCCTAGCAAACCTGCCTGCCAGAACGTCGGTCCCCCTCCAGTTAAGGTGTAACCCTTTTGTACAGGTCACTCCTACCCCAGAAGAGATCCCAGTGGTCTATAAACCTAAATTCCTGCTCCCTGCACCAGCCCCTCAGCAACACATTCAGATCCCTTATCTCACTGTTCCTGTCCTCACTAGCACGAGGTACTGGAAGCAATCCAGAGATAATCACCCTAGAAGTCCTGCTTTTCAGTCTTCTTCCTAACTCTGTGAACTTGCGTTGCAGAACCTCCTTCCTCTTCTTCCCGATGTCATTTGTGCCGACGTGCACAACTACTGCTGGTTGTTCACCTTCCCGCTCGAGGATGTTCTGAATTCACAGAAAGCATGCTATTCAGACGCACCATAGTCTGGTATGGTAACTGCTCTGTTGAAGACTGCTAGGAATTCAGATACACCTGAATCCTTCACACAAAACAATCTCACCACTATTGACAGCATCTACACTTCACGCTTCCTCAGGAAAGCAGCCAATGCAAGAAGGAACACTCACACCCCAGTTTCTCTTTCTACCCTGCTTTACCATAGGTACAAAAGTTTAAAACCAAATAATATTAGATTCAAGATTCGTTTTTTCCCACTTTCAGACTCCTGAAAGGAGCTGTCATATTTTACGGTTGAATTCCTAATCTTGAAATCTACATCGTTACGGCCTTTGTCCTATTTATCTGCACATTCTCTGTACCTGTAACACTACATTCTGCATTCTGTTTTGTTTTCTCTTTTGTATATACTTGGTGTACACATGTATTGTATGATTTGCCTGGATTGGAAGCTCATAGAAACATAGAAAATAGGTGCAGGAGTAGGCCATTCGGCCCTTCGAGCCTGCACCGCCATTCAATATGATCATGGCTGATCATCCAACTCAGTTTCCTGTACCTGCCTTCTCTCCATACCCCTGATCCCTTTAGCCACAAGGGCCACATCTAACTCCCTCTTAAATATAGCCAATGAACTGGCCTCAACTACCGTCTGTGGCAGGGAGTTCCAAAGATTCACCACTCTCTGTGTGAAAAATGTTTTTCTCACCTCGGTCCCAAAGGATTTCCCCTTTATCCTTAAACTGTGACCCCTTGTCCTGGACTTCCCCAACATCGGGAACAATCTTCCTGCATCTAGCCTGTCCAACCCCTTAAGAATTTTGTAAGTTTCTATAAGATCCCCCCTCAATCTTCTAAATTCTAGCGAGTACAAGCCGAGTCTATCCAGTCTTTCTTCATATGAAAGTCCTGACATCCCAGGAATCAGTCTGGTGAACCTTCTCTGTACTCCCTGCACAGTGCTCAATGCACGTGACGATAATAAACAAATACCAATTTTAAAAACATGGATAGGAACGATTTGGATCTGACCCAAAACATCGCCTCTCCGTGTTCTCCAGAGGTGGTTCCTTACCCATTGAGTTACTCCAGAACTTTATGTCTTTTTTTGTTAATCAACAACTGCAGTTCCTTGTGTTATCAATTGAAAAAATCTCTGCAAGTTCAAGGTCATTATTCTTTCCTTTCATTCTTTTGCACTGCAGCAATTACCTGGGCCACTCTGTTCCTGGTTCTGCACCATGGCAGAGATATAGTTTACTGCAGATGGTTTTACATTTGAATATACAATCAGAGTTCTTCCTTGAAATTATCCAAGTTGTCCAGTCAGTGCAAATGTTGTTTTGAGCATACCGACAAATGCTCGTAGATGTGTCTTGCTGATTTCCTGTTTTATGAGCTATTTCCAAACACAACTGCCCATGTGCACATTGACCAGACATTGATCTGACTTGGAATAATGAAGGTACAAAGAACTGGAAAAGGACAAATGAATCCTCATGCTTTATGGCGAGCAATCACAGACCTGCAGGATGTGCCGTTTATGGTTGTAAATAAGCTATACATTTAGAAATTGATATTCCTTTCCACTTCATCGGATGCCAAGTTGGGAATACATGCGAATAATCATCCTTCAGCCTCAAAGGCTGATCCATCAGACCACCAATTACTCTATTCGAACTGCTGTGAACATAAGATGAAATAAATAGTTTGCACACAAGGGGGTCCACCACCAATGCACTGACTGGCCTAAAGTGCTTAATTTCCAGAATGCCTTTTGCTGTCTGATTTTCACTTGTTCTGTCCTCAATAATTGAGTTACCTGAAGCAAGAATCTATAACATTAGCTATATTTCTACAAATAGGATTATGAAATAAAACATTAGGTAAAGACTTTCAACTTCTCCGGCATTCTCTTGCAAATGAGGATATGTCGCATCCACTCATTGTTGTGGGTTTGGAGCTTGCTATTGATGCTAATGTGGGACCACAGGTTCTCCGGCAGATGGGCAGGAGGTAGCTGAGAGACTTAGATTATTTTATTGTCGCGTGTATTGAGAAAAAGTGAAACGCTTTTGTGTTCTAACCACGTGTTAATTGGTGGGTGAGTGGAATGTGGGAGATGGTGGCACTGGTTTAATTGTTTAAATAAGACCTCTGTGTATTACTGATGCTTGACCTCAAGGTTCTCAATACCATCCAGAATGTTCCTTCTCCACTTTGAGCAAAAATGGGCCAGGCATTTCCTGGGTTAATGGGAATGTTACATATCTTCAAGAAAACTTATCTTCCAAGAATATTTCTCAGTCCATATGGTAAACTCCCATGACAGAGCTTTGAATAGTGTCTCTGTTTCAGCTCCCAAGATATGGGATTTGGTCTAAATTTTGCAAGGTTTATTCATGAACAATTACTGTTGAATGGTGGTCTGGTCATCAGGGTCATTGTGGGAGAATATCTTGGTTTTGCAGATATTAAGAGTAAGGACTTCCCTCTCGAATACTTATGATATCTTGGAGTTCTAATTCCGAGTGTACAAACACAAGCATTGTTTACATACTGCAGCTCAACAACTGAGATTTAGGTGATATTGTTTCTGCAGTGCAGTCACTGTAGATGGAATAGTTTCCAATTGCTTCTGAAGATCATCAACTCCACTCTTAGAGGAAGTTTGTTGGGGGTAAAATGCAAAGTTGCAGAATGGTAGCTTAAGAATGGTGTGTGGCTGTGACATTGTTTGTTGACATCACTTTTCACATAAACTAGTTCCGTTGTAACCCTTTGGTTTCATGGCTTGCATGATCTTGCATATTCTATGACAAATATCTTGCATAATGTAAACATGTGTAGGAAGGAACTGCAAATGTTGGTTTAAACCGAAGATAGACACAAAAAACTGTGGAGTAACTCAGTGGGTCAGGCCACATCTCTGGAGACAAGGAGTAGGTTATTTTCTTCAGAGATGCTGCCTGACCCATTGAGTTACTCCGGCTTTTGTGTCTATCACAATGTAAACATCCTGGCTTCAAGACCCTGTCACAGGATGACATATCACAGAGTTAACATACTATACACCTTGATGGTGATAGCTTGATAGAAATACAACTTGAAAATGCCAAGTTTCTGCAGCACATTCTTTATGAACATCAGCTGGTGCTTCCAAAACATGAACATTCAACATTGAAAGAGAAATGGTGAAGACTGAATATTTAAGGAATCGAGATTAACAGGGAACAGAGTTTTTATTGTAATTCAACACCAAAACTTGTAGCATACAATAGTAATTGCTCTTTTACAATTACACTCAGAAGCAAACTAGAGGCAATTGATGGCGGCAGCGCCAGACATTCGAGATCGATCCTGACAATGGGTCTTGTCTGTAGGGAGTTTGTACGTTTTGCTGTGACTTGCGTCGGTTCTCTCCTGGATCTCCAGTTTCCTTCCACACTCCAAAGATGTACGGATTTGTGGGTTGATTGGCTTGTATAATTGGTAAATTGTCCATAATGTGCATAGGATAGTGTAAGTGTGCAGGGATAGCTGATCAGCGTGGATTCGGTGGGCCAAAGAACCTGTTACCACGCCATGTTTCTAAACTAAACTAAAGAAAGACTAGTTAGCAAGACATTAGTGGTCAGGCAAATTATGGAATCTATTAATCTGGAAGTGGTAGTAGGACACTTAAAAATAACATGTAAGAAGGAACTACAGACGCTGGTTTAAACCGAAGAGAGACACAAAAAGCTAGAGTAACTCAGCGGGACAGGCAGCATCTCTGGAGCGAAGGAATGGGTGACATTTCGGGTCAAGACCCTTCTTCAAACAAAATAATAATAGGATTACGCAGAGGCAACATAGATTTATCAAAAATGAAATCAAATTTGAGAAATCATAGAAAAGTCCAGCACAGAAATGGGGCTTTTAGCACCTTATCCATCCTGACCATGATGTGAATCTATTGGTATTGGTTTATTATTGTCATGTACCAGGATATAGTCGAAAATCTTTGTTAGCGATTAAATCCAATCAAATCATACATGAATACAATCAGGCCATCCACAAGTACAACAGGTAGTGCAAAGAAAAATTACCAAAGTGAAAAATATTGTTTTACATGAAGATACAAGGAACTGCAGATGCTGGTTTACCAGAAAAAGACTGGAGTAATTCAGGAAGTCAGGCAGCATCTCTGGAAACCATGGATTGGTAACATTTTATGTTGAGACCCTTCTTCTTACAAATGCTATTTGACCCGCTGAGTTAATCCAGCACTTTGGGTTTTGCTCAAGGTCCCTGAATTTACGGGTACAAACCCGATAGAATACTGACTATAATCTTGGAATAAACTTGATAGATTAGTGCAATGCATACTTTGTGTAATTTTCCTGGTGACAGTTGAAGAGATCAGTTTCAGAATCAGGAGAAAAATTATCAAGATTATCCCATTCTGGGCACTTCACTGCCCCATCTCTTCAATAACAATACATCTTCTCCCTATCCCTTCACATATTCATTAAGTCTCCAAGCTATCAAATAATGTGACAATCTGAATCAAATGTTTTGAAGTAGGGCAGGCAGCTTGTCAGTTAGTCATACAGCACGGAAACATGTCCTTCAGCCCAGCCCATCTATGCTGACCGAAATGCCCCATCTAAGGTAGTCCCATTTGCCCACATTAGTTCTATAGCCCTCTAAACCTTTCCTATACATGTACCTGTCCAAATGTATTTTAAATGTTGTTATTCTATCTGCCTCTGGCAGCAGCATTGTCCACATACCCACCACTCTTTGTGTGAAAAAGTTGACTCTCATGTTCCTATTAAATCTTCATGTTCATGTTGATCCAGTTTTCAAATACCACAGATCTCTTCGTTTGTTCCTGGTATCTTCCACAAGTCTGGCAGCTCAGAAATTAAAAGTGGCTTTTGAGAGTAATTCACAGGGCTTTAATCATTTTAGTGGTTTGGATGTTCTTCTGGCTATATAGTGGGAACATATTGGCACAACACTGCAGACAATCAATGAATGGTGACAGTTCACAATAGCTACAGTATCTAGTGTCAACAACAAAAGGGCTACTGGTTACCTTGAAACTGGACCGAGAGAGAATTAGCTTCTAACCAAGTTTTCTTTGCAGGCTAATTGTACAATTATTTTTATCTGTAAATATCAAGAGTCAAGAGAGTTTTATTGTCATATATCCCAAAATGTAACAATGAAATTCTTACTTGCACTTGCACTTGCACAAAATAGAGAGAGTACAGAGGAGATTTACTAGAATGTTGCCTGGGTTTCAGCAACTAAGTTACAGAGAAAGATTGAACAAGTTAGGTCTTTATTCTTTGGAGTGCAGAAGGTTAAGGGGGGACTTGATAGAGGTCTTTAAAATGATGAGAGGGATAGACAGAGTTGACATGGATAAGCTTTTCCCACTGAGAGTAGGGAAGATTCAAACAAGGGGACATGATTTGAGAATTAAGGGACAGAAGTTTAGGGGTAACATGAGGGGGAACTTCTTTATTCAGAGAGTGGTGGCTGTGTGGAATGAGCTTCCAGTGAAGGTGGTGGAGGCAGGTTCGTTTTTATCATTTAAATATAAATTGGATAGTTATATGGACAGGAAGGGAATGGAGGGTTATGGTCTGAGCGCAGTTATATGGGACTAGGGGAGAATACGTGTTCGGCACGGACTAGAATGGTCGAGATGGCCTGTTTCCGTGCTGTAATTGTTATATGGTTATATGGTAATATGGTTATATAGTATTCTGTAAACACCCTAATAAACAAAAAAGTTCAGTATATAACCCCCCCCCCCCCCCCCCAATAATAGTGCAAAGACAAAAACAATGTCCCCAAATCTATGTAGTTCACAACTCAGTTGGAGTTATAGTGTTTAATAACCTGATGGTCATTGGGAAGAAGCTGCTCCTGAACTTGGACATTCGTTTTCAGGCCCCTATACTTTCTAACCAATGACAGGAGTGAAATGAAAGAGTGTCCAGGATGATGTGGGTATCTGATGATGCTGGCTGACATTTTAAGGCAGCAACTCCTGTAGATCCCATTGATGGTGTGGAGGTAAGTACCCCTGATGGATTGGTTAGTAATCAAACCTCAGTCCAAAGACTTGAATAGATATTCTAATCAATGCAGAATTTTGAACTGCTGTATGTACTATCATTTGGATGAAACATGAAAACAAGTTCTGGCCCACATGAAATATAAAAAGTAAAGACATTTCCAAACAGACACAAGAGATTGCAAATATTGGAATCAGAATAAAAAAGACAATCTGCAAAGTGATAATTGCCTCTGAAGCAGGGTGCCGACCCAAAATTATTTGTTGATTATCCCTGTGCCTGCACAGATGCTGTTTGAACTGCTGAATTCCTCTAGAAGTTAGTTTTCAGTGCAACTTTACAAGGCATGGTGAGACTATGCTTGGCGTATTGAGTAGAGTTTTGAACAACATATTTGAACAATGATATGTGTCTTTTTTCAACACTGGAGAGATTTTGAGGAACAAGATTATTATTCAGTTTTTTACACCAATACACTGTTCTTAACAAAAATCTGCCCATTATATGAAACCTTATAAATAACAGATAAAAATTAGATAACTTCAAGACCGAAAATCAAAAACTTTTCTCATGACAGACAAATCTTACCATTTTACCACCAATTTGGACACCAAAAATGTGACATTAAAAACGCTGCCACGCACGCTTCAATCATGAATATTTAATTCATGAATAAACTTCATATGGCCCCTCATACATATACGCTTTGATAATGATATAGGGAAATATCTTCAATACCAGGAGAAAAATACAGTAACATAAAGATAATACAGTACAGTAAAGATCCTGTAACAGTCGTTGTGCTTGGTGTCCATTGTCACAACGATCGTTATCGGGGTCGGTACCTCCTTAAGTTAAATCACGGAGGCTCCAAACCTCTAATGCTTTTCAAAAACCCAACGAGGTATCCTATGGTAGTAGCGATTTATGGGCGAGTTAATTATTTTTTCTTATTTTCCAATTTAATGTATCAAAAACATCGCGGTGTCAAAAACACAAAACCGTTTACGATATATTTTCTGACTTTTTTAAATCAATAAATAAAAATTGGACATGAATTGGCCATCAAAACAAAGAAATGGGGCCAATCTTTAATTTGGCAACTGACTGTCTCTTGTTTACCTTTCGTACGGACCAAGTCGCCAACTTCATTCCTTCGTGTCAACTTCGGGAAGCTCCGCAATGACCGTAAGGAGACATTTTACTTAAAAAATCAGCCCAAATCAAATGTTCTGACAAATCATCGGCCATCGATAGCTCAAATCCATAAGGTAATGTACCGTTTAAATCACATTGGTGAAAATACTTGGTTCTCGCTAATAATGTAACGTTCGTTTTCTGGGATACCAAACCTTTTAGTGTCCACTGCAACGTACGTTTGTGTGTATGATGTGTAACGCGCGTTGCGGAGTCCACTCAGATGGATGCAGTGTCCTACTACATGATCAGGTGAATGAAGTGGAAACGGTGTTTGCAATTTTATTGTTCCATGGTATTCATAAACATAGAAAGGAATAAGAAATACGTGCACTTACTTTGCCAACCAGGTCACTGGTGGACACCAGCGACGACCGTTACACAAAATGTATTTGTGTATTCTGATGCCATTTTCGGAAACTTGACATCAATATGCTATCTTTTCTTATATTTTTTGTTGATACTATGTTAGTCATGAACCCAATAAAGTGCCTATCAACTTTTTTGAAGGAAATTGAAATTTGACCCCATTTGTCACATTCTTGTTTGCAGTATTGTAAAAAGCCACATATACTTGCATTGGAGACATTGCAGCGAAGATTTGTTACAATGATTCCTGGGATGAAGGAATTGATGTAGATTGAGCCACTTGGACCAACACTCACTGCAATTTAGAAGGATCTTATTTAATCATATTTTGACAGAGTAGATAATGGGGGGATGTTTCATCCAATGTGATTATTGAAGCCAATGTGTAAAATCATGAGAGAAATAGATCGGGTTGATGCACAGAGTCTCTTGCCCAGAGTAGGTGAATCGAGGACCAGAGGACATACAGTGCCCTCCATAATGTTCAGGACAGAAACACATCATTTATTTATTTGTCTCTGTACTACACAATTTGAGATTTATAATAGAAAAAAAATCACATGTGGTTCAAATGCACATTGTCAGATTTTAATAAAGGCCATTTTTATACATTTTGGTTTCACCATGTAGAAATTACAACAGTGTTTATACATAGTCCCAATTCAGGGCACTATAATGTTTGGGACACAGCAATGTAATGTAAATGAAAGTAATCATGTTTAGTATTTTGTTGCATATCCTTTGCATGCAATGACTGCTTGAAGTCTGCGATTCATGGACATCACCAGTTGCTTGGTGTCCTCTGGTGATGCTCTGCTTGGCCTGTATTGCAGCCACCTTTAGCTTATCTTGTTTTGGGGGACTAATCCCCTTCAGTTTTCTCTTCAGCCTATAAAAGGCATGCTCAATTGGGTTCAGATCGGGTGATTGACAGCCACTCAAGAACCAATCATTTTTTAGGTTTGAAAATCTTCTTTATTGCTTTAACAGTATGTTTGGGATCACTGCCTTGCTGTAGAATGAACCACCGGCCAATGAGGCATTTGTTTGAACTTGAGCAGATTTGATGTGTCAATACACTTCAGAATTCATTATGCTACTACCATCAGCAGTTGTATCATAAATGAAGATAGGTGAGCCAGTAACTTCAGCTGCCATACATGCCCAGGTCATAACACCCCCACCACCATGATTCACAGATGAGGTGAATAAGCTTTGGATCTTGGGCAGTTCCTTCTCTCCTCCATACTTTGCTCTTGCCATCACGATGAAGTTAATCTTCATCTCATCTGTCCACAAGACCTTTTTCCAGAACTGTGGTTGCTCTTTTAAGTAATTCTTGGCAAACTGTAACTCGGCCATCCTATTTTTGTGGCTAACCAGTGGTTTGCATCTTGCAGTGTAGCCTCTCTATTTCTGTTCATGAAGTTTTCTGCGGACAGTTTTATTTTTGTTTCTCAGTCTCATAATGGCTTATTGACTTTCATTGGCACAAATTTGGTCCTCATGTTGATAAACAGCAATAGTTTCCAAATGTGATGGAAAGACTGGAGGAAAGACTAGGTGTTGAGTGCTCCTGCATACCTGCATTAAGGAGGCAATTAAACACACCTGAGCAATTACAAAAGCCTATGAAGTCATGTGTCCCAAACATTATGGTACCCTGAAATGGGGGGATTATGTATAAACACAGCTGTAGGTTTGGCGGGATATGGACCAAACACAGGCAGGTGGGACTGGAGTAGCTGCAATATGTTGGCCTATGTGGGCAAGTTGGGCTGAATGGCCTGTTTCCACACTGTATTACTCCAGGACTCTAATGGGGCATAGTTTAAGAATAAGGGGTTGCCTATTTAGAACAGAGATGAGAATGAATATCTTCTCTCAAAGTTAGTATCCTTAGTTATTCTCTATTTCTTAGAACTGTGGAGGTGGAGCCATTGAAAACGGAGGAGGTCTAGTGGTAGTGACTGAATTGGCCAAGATTTTACAGAATGGCCCTGAAGGCTCGAGGAATCAACTGGCCTATTTTAGCTACTGTTTCTAATGTTACCACAAAAGACAGTGAAGGTTAATTAACTGGAGGTATTCAAGAGAGCGTTAGATATAGCTCTTATGGCTAACAGAATGAAGGGATATGGGGAGAAAGCTGGAACAGGGTACTGATTCTGGGGAAGTCCAGAACAAGGGGTCACAGTTTAAGGATAAGGGGGAAATCTTTTAGGACCGAGATGAGGAAAACATTTTTCACACAAAGAGTGGTGAATCTCTGGAATTCTCTGCCACAGAAGGTAGTTGAGGCCAGTTCATTGGCTATATTTAAGAGGGAGTTAGATGTGGCCCTTGTGGCTAAAGGGATCAGGGGGTATGGAGAGAAGGCAGGTACAGGATACTGAGTTGGATGATCAGCCATGATCATATTGAATGGTGCCGAATGGCCTACTCCTGCACCTATTTTCTATGTTTCTATGTTTCTATCAGCCATGATCATACTGAATGGAGGTGCTGGCTCGAAGAGCTGAATGGCCTATTCCTGCACCTATTTTCTATGTTTCTATTGAAGGTAGACACAAAATGCTGGAGCAACTCAGCGGGACAGGCAGCATCTCAGGAGAGAATAGGTGACGTTTTGGGTCGAGACCCTTCTTCAGACTGATGTCAGGGGAGTGGGCAGGACAGAGATAGAATGTAGTCAGAGACAGTAAGACTGGTGGGAGAACTGGGAAGGGGAAGGGAATGGAGAGAGGGAACACAAGGGCTATTTGAAGTTAGAGAAGTCAATGTTCATACCACTGGGGTGTAAGCTACCTAAGCAAAATATGAGGTGCTGTTCCTCCAATTTGTGCTGGGCCTCACTCTGAAAATGGAGAATGCCCAGGACAGAAAGGTCAGATTTGGATTGGGAGGGGGAGTTAGTGCTGAGCAACCGGGAGATCAGGTAGGTTAAGGTGAACTGAGCGGAGGTGTTCAGCAAATCGATCACTGAGCCTGCACTTGGTCTCGCCGATGACCAGGAGTTGACACCTGGAACAGCGGATACTGTAGGTGAGATTGGAGGAGGTGCAAGGGAACCTCTGCCTCACGTGGACTGTCGGGGGTCCTTGGATGGAGTTGAGGGGGTAGGTGAAAGGACAGGGGTTGCATCTCTTGCGGTTGCAGGGGAAAGTATCTGGGGACGGGGTGGTTTGGGTGGAAAGTGATGAATTGACCAGGGTACGGTCTCTGCAGAAAGCAGAAAGAGGTGGAGATGGGAAGATGTGGCCAGAGGTAGGATCCCGTTGTAGGTGGCGAAAATGTTGAAGGATTATATGCTTGGTTTGCAACGGCTGATGGGGTGGAAGGTGACGACAAGGGGGACTCTGTCCTTGTTACAAATGGTAGCGATGTTACAAAACCTACCATCAGCGGCGCTGCAGATCTGCCACTGGCTGTTTTGATTAGATGAATTTATTTGATTTGATGAAACTGATGAATATGAATTTTTTGTTGGGTATTCACTATTTGTTTTAGCATTTAACTTTATTAACTTTTTCTAAAACTGCAAATAATAACTTGTTTCTCTTATTGCTGTTCAGTGTTTTTTTTTCCTTTACATTTTAAACAGATGTCTCCGAAGAAGAATTGCAAAATTGTCAATCCAAATGCCCAGCAAAAGAGACTGATTTAGGCAGCATTCGCAGAGATTATCCGAATTTGGACTACTTCAAATGTGATGATCTACAAGACCTTCTTAATGGGAAAGTAGTGGGCAGAAAGGCATATCATGCGTGGTTTGAAGAGCAAAAACTTGTAGTTTACAATGCCAAAATTGAAAAGTTGAGGAAAAACAAGGTGTACAGAGTTGCTTATTGGTTATAATCTGAGGAGTATGATGATGCTACTGATTATGATATGCCAATGTACCAGCTGGCAACTGATCTTCTCCATAAAGACTTGGTCTATTGCTAGAAATTGTAATGTATTTACCTATCTGTTACGGACTTACAGCATATAATACAATAATATTAAAGTTCTGATCTTGAGAATATCACATTTATTAAATGTTTTTAAATTTATTTTTATATTTATTTTATTAGAAGCAATTGTACAAAGAGACAATAATCGACATAACAGTTATACCATTTTCGTACTGCTTCAATTTTAACATTTTATAAACTAATAACTAAATCGGAAAAAAAGAAAAAGGAAAAAAGGAAAGAAAGAAGAAAAGAAAAAGAAAAGAATTTCGAGAAAGACACGAAAAAGAAAAAAGAAAAACCCCAGAACTAACGAAGAAGTAAAAGAAGCGGAGATATATCCCACTACCCTTCCATACGCCTGCCCTCCCGACTATAGCATCGGTTTTGAGTTTGTGTTCAACCATTCAATAAAAGGAGACCATATTTTGGAAAATTGATCTGGTTTGTCAGTCAAGACAAGCCTTATTTTTTCTAGATGTAGTGTCTGGGTCATTTCTGTGATCCACATCTTTTTCCAGAATTTATCTTTTTCCAGAATTTAAGTATAAGTTTTTTCGCAGTTATTAAACCATAGTCAAGGAAGAGTCTTTGAGATATCATTAGATTAGGCCAGCCCTCTGACATTCCTAATATTATTAGTTTTGAATCCGGCTCCAATTGAATTTTAAGTGCTTTAGAAATGATATTGAATATTTCCGTCCAGAAGTTTTGTTTTTTTATACACGATACAAAAGAATAAGTTAGGGTGGCTTCTTGAAAATGACATTTATCACAGAGAGGAGAGACAGTTGGGAAGATCTTGTTCCATTTGGTCTTTGAGTAGTATAACCTATGCAATACTTTATATTGGATCAGGGAATGTCTGGCATTTAAAGAACAGTAGTGTATGTCTTATAGGCTTTCCTCCCATATATCTTTCGAAATGGGTAAACCCAGCTCCCATGCTCGCCTATACATCTCAGAGGGTGGAGTGTCAATATTTAGAAGAATGTTATAAATGTAAGATATCAACTTACTTGTATCGGCATGTCTATTCAAACAATCGTCTAATATATCTGGACCCATAAGAGGACAGTCTTGTGTATATGTTTTCACGTAATCTCGGATTTGAAGGTAAAAAATTATTAGCATTCAAGTCATATTTCTCCTGTAGTTCTTGAAAAGAAGAGAGTCCCCTTTTTATAGAGGTCTCCCACAGTATTGATTCCCAGGTTCTTCCATTGAACAAACACCACATCTAAAGTAGACGGTTTCAACGAGGGATTATTTGTAATAGGAAGAAGGAGAGACATATTTCTCAATTTAAGACTGAATTTCAACTGTTTCCAGATACGGGTAGTACTATGTATTTGCACAGTCGAGAGCATGCTGACCGGTTGCATCGTGGCTTGGTTCGGCAACTTGAGCATCCTGGAGAGGAAAAGACTACAAAAAGTAGTAAACACTGCCCAGTCCATCGGCTCTGACCTTCCTTCCATCGAGGGGATTTATCGCAGTCGCTGCCTCAAAAAGGCTGGCAGTATCATCAAAGACCCACACCATACTGGCCACACACTCATCTCCCTGCTACCTTCAGGTGGAAGGTACAGGAGCCTGAAGACTGCAACAACCAGGTTCAGGAATAGCTACTTCCCCACAGCCATCAGGCTATTAAACCTGGCTTGGACAAAACTCTGATTATTAATAACCAATTATCTGTTATTTGCACTTCAAACATTTTATTTATTCATGTGTGTGTATATTTATATTATAGTATATGGACACATTAATCTGTTTTGTAGTAAATGCCTACTATTTTCTGTGTGCTGTAGCAAAGCAAGAATTTCATTGTCCTATCAGGGACACATGACAATAAACTCACTTGAACTTGAACATGTATTATCGGATTTTGCTCATACGTTGACTTATTCAAATGTATTGGATAGGAGGATCGAGCATATACAAAAAGGCAAACAATCTTTCCTCTCCATTTTTAACCAATTTATATGTTGACATGTATCGTCCAACCAGAAAGTTATATTTTTAATATTAGTTGCCCAGTAGTAAAAAAGAAAATTAGGTCGGTCAATAGTCTGTCTCCTGTGATGGAGACGTGAGATCTAGTTTTCCATCTCCTGTGACGGAGACGGTGAGATTCTATGTTTCTATGTTGGAGGCACCCAGGAAGTAATATGTCCCTTTGATAAGAGAAATATTACTATAGTGGCAGATCATACTGATTAGTGAAAGTTAAGCAAACATTCATAGAAAGATGTAAACGGGGTTTGGGTAGCAACAGCGCATATATGGAAAAGGATTGAGGTGATGAGGGGAAAAATAAGCTTTATCAAGTCATCTTTGATTATAAGTTTGCATTTATTCCTAATGTATTACAGGAGTGGTTACATTTAGCAATACTTCTTATTTACAGTTTCTGAATGCATCGTAAATGCTGCGCATTTTTTTTTGTTTCGCAATCAACATTTCACATTGGTTTACAAATCTGACCTTGTCAACAGGCTCCTGGGCGGGTTCTCGGTGATCAGAGGAGCAAAGAGCATATTAGCCGAGAGCGCCGCCAGACCATAGCGTCTTGAGAGGGACGGTCTCAGTGTGAATCGGCTTAGACTCTAGGCCGGGTGGTGGGGAATGGAGGACGAGCGAAGGGTAGCTGGGTGAGAGAGTTACTGGAAGCCTGCGGTGGACTGAGAGACGGCTCCGTTGTGGGCCGGTCGTGCACCGAGCCTCGCCCGGTTCAGGTGAAGCCGCTCTCGCCAACAGTCGGCCGTCAGACAGCAGCAGCGGCAGCGGGCGGGGGCTCCTGCAGCGGCTCCCGGCTTCAGCGGGACGGGACGTGAAAGCTAAACAACCTTTCATGAGACTTCGTTTTGGGGACAAAAAAAGGAACAGCGGTGCAAACGCTCGCAGTCACCCGCAGCCGTCGGGAGCTGCTGCTGTTCCCTCCTCCTCCCCTCCCTCTCGGAACCCAAGAGGCGACCCTCCTTCCCCGGCTCTGGTGCTCCATCGAGCGGCCGCAGACACCTCTGCAACCCCGCCCACTCCCCCGGCTCCGTCTAATAAGGAAGAAGCTAGCTTGTGTGCAAATATACCAGAGCAAGATGATCGTTGGTTGTGTGTGAGTGAGTGGGTGAGAGAGAGAGAGAGCGCAAAACCAAAGTAGAAGTGGAGAATAAGAGCGTTTCCCTCTGTTGGATTAATCTGTGCGCTGGCCCGCCGACTGCCGCGCTGAGCTGGTGAGGAAGGGAGACAAAGACCGACAGAGAAGCGAGCGGCGCTCACTCTCACTCTCACTCACACACAGTGAGCGACCGACCGAGCAAACAGGCGAGACGGTTCCTGCGCCTCTTTTTTTGGAGGTCAACGACGAGTATGAACTCCAGCAGTATCTACGCCAGCCGTAAGCGGCGAAAGCCAGTTCAGAAAAGGTAAGGCAGTGTCACTTCGCTCTTCCTGGAAACTCTCTACCCGCGGGGATCGGCGCCGCCAGGCACACTCGGTGGAGGCAGGACGCCGCTCCTTGCCCCGTCTGCCCGCCTCACAAGCCTCTCCGGGTGCTTCTTCTTTCTTATTTTGCCATCCATGTCATCACTACTTACAAGGTCTACATTCTGATCTCGCTGGATCGTGATTTCCCTCCCCTTTTGCTTATTTAAACTCCATTGTAACTTGTTTTAGTTTCTTTGTAAGCGATTGTATACGCTGTGCTTGACAAAAAAATGAGTTGTTCCGGAATTTTTGCTGCTCTTCATTGTGTCACGGGAGCCAAGAACTATTGTAAACATGCAGGTAAATTCTGTAGGACCCCAGCAATCACCACCACCACGAAATATTAACTGTTTAATGCAATAAACAAAACCTACGATCCGCTTCAGCCGCAGATTTTACTGGAATCGGCTTGCATAACAGAAAGTAAACATTGCACTCTTGAAAACTAATCCCAACCAGACCCAACTAATAACTTGTAGTGTCCGCAGAACAGTTGTCAGTGTATAATCGAGTCTCGGTATTCTTTTTGAATAGAAATATAAAACATATTTATTTTAATACATGAATTCAATCTGAATGTTAAAGCAGCGTGACATTTAACAATGGAATTTAGCAAGTGTAAAGAGTCGTATGTTCCTTCAGTGATTTATACCAGACTAGGTACAGATACTTACAATTTATAAACAAACAGATTTATGCATAACCATTTCTTCGTTACGCTTGTGGAATACATTTTCCCAACGTTCTTCCACAACAGGGAAAAATAGAACAAAGTACAGATGACTTATAATTTACAGAATTCGCATTGTTTTTATTCTGGTGGGGTAAAAGAGGACACAGATACCCATGAAATAATAATTATCACTAATTACCCCTCAAAAAAATGAAATGCATTTTGCAATGATGACTGAAACTACACAAGATTATATTTGTTTAAAATTTGAATTGAAATACATTATTTACAGTATATTCTGCATCTTTGTGTACAAGGTATTTGAATACAACCATTAATCACCTCATTTATAGATCTTATATTTTCCAGGCATGTTTCCTTTATGCCCTTGAGTAGAACTAATTACCAAAAAAAATGAGATGGGAATGTAGCATTTTTGTGTACCTTCGATTTTCCAGCATCTGCAGTTCCTTCTTAAACATGTAATGGGAATGGTTCCGTTTGTATAGTGTACTTCCATGCCTCCACAGATGTGTGCATTTGGCAAGAAACTTATTCTTTAAAAAACTCTTTTTTGTCACTTTTATACTTCTGTGTATGTTTCACTGCATCTATATTGGCAAATAACCGGAAGTCGTACACGTGGGGCTAGACTCGAGACATGTGGCACAAACTGTGACAACAGAGTTACGGAACTTCTGAAACATGGTTAATATTGCATGAACTATTAGACTTTGCTTATTAAGCCACCGAATTAACCCAGAGTTGCAAACTATTCATTATTGTTTGGGGTTTCAAATCAAAATTTACTGCCTCATTTCTGGTCACAATGTATTTCAATTCAAATTTTAAACAAATATATTTGTTTTGCTATTGTCTTTTTGCAATTTAGCTCCCAATGTTTACTTAGCAGAAAGGAGAAACCGAGGAAATAGATTCTGATATATCTGCTCCTCCAGGTAAAAGTAAAAGTAGTCTCAATGTATGATATGCAGACAGACATAAAATGCTGGAATAACAGCATCTCTGGAGAGAAGGAATGGGTGAGGTTTTGGGTCGAGACCCTTCTTCAGTTAGAGTTACGGGAAAGGGAAACAAGAGATATAGAAGTTGATGTAGAACAAATGCATGAAAGATATGCAAATAAAAAGTCTGACATTCATACAGTTGTAATCTGATGTACAAGATAATATTTTTGTAAATGTGGAGTGACGTAGCCATTTAATATTTATTACTTTGAGCTTTTTAATGTCCATCCAAATAGTTAATTATTTGGCTGTCTGCCTATTTTTTTAGAACTTGCATCGTGCTTCTCTGTTAAAGTCACGATGCAAATGCAAGTTACAGCTTTTAGATTTTATATAATTCAATCTCAGTGTAGGTCCACCCGTCAGAATTTAACAGATGCAGAAAAGGCAGTCCATGTGCTTTATATCTGCTAAGTCAGTACAGTTTGATTTATTGGAACAATGCCACCTATGGTAAAGGGCATAATCTGGCAGCTGTACTGAGAAACCTTTATAAGGCTCCCCATTTAACATATGAATCTACTATTGTTGCTAATAATGATGTTGGAAGCAATCCAGCGTGCACCAATACAGATTTCTCTCTTAAAAGTTTTTTTTCAAGACTGCGACCACATGCACACGCACTTTCCATCCATTTAGTGTGGATGTATATAAAATCAAGCTATTTATGCATCTTTTGTGGTGATTGGCAAGGTTGGCTCATGAAGATAAAGGAGGTTATTAGTTCTTCTCATATCTTGAACATTTTTGTTAGTTCTGCAAAATTCAAAACTTTCTGGATTCTACTGCAATGACTCATTTCTTACAAAAAATGTTGTTTACATTATAAAGTTGTGGAGTTAGACGCTTGCTTCAAGCTCAGAAGAAATTTTAAATTCAGAAATTGGTGCCTTCTGATATTTGGATCAATTTTATTTCTTCACAAATATTCTGTAAAATAATTTGAGAAATCTTTAAATATAATTGTAAGGGACATTCATCTATATAACCCTTAAATGTAGAAGATTGCATTTGCTTTAGCAACAATATCATGATTACCAAATGAAAAATGTGATATTCTGCCTGAAGGTCTCCATTCAACTTCATTTTGTTCTTCTCCTTGCTTGCGATGTCACCTGACCATGTTACACTTGCATTTAACAATTTCACAATTTTTGCTCAAATTTGAATGCAGCTCATTTACAGGGTAAATAAATTCTGTGGGGATAAATACGTCAATTTGAGTCCACTTAAGTGTATTGTCATATATACTGTGCAGTGAAGTACAGATACAATGGAAATTTAGCTTGCACACAGGAAGCGGCCGTTCCAGGTGGCCCAGCCGCCGAGAGGACTCTCCCGACGCCGGGGCAACAGCACCCGGTGAGAACGGCCAGGAACATCGGGCCTCCGTAGAGGCAATTGCGGTGGCCTCAATAGGCCTGACTTTGGGGTGAACTGGGGGTTGGGGACTGGACATTGTGCCTTCCCCCACAGTGCTATCCATTGTGGTGGGATGATTTTTTTTTTGTCTAATGTAATCCTGTAAGTCTGTGTCCAAGATGGCTGCCGTGAAGGGAGAGTGTACGCTGGCGCGCTTTAGCTGCCGCGACTCTCTCTTCACATTGTGTTTTTGATTTTCTGTTTTGGATTGAATTCTGTTTTTAATTTGTGTCTCTGTGATGTCTTTATTATTTATTTTATTCTGATTATATGTTTTTATTCCTATTAATCTATGTAAGGTGTCCTTGAGATGCCTGAAAGGCGCCCAACAAATAAAATTTATTATTATTATTATTATAGATTCAGATAACACACAAAATCATAAGTTGTGCATAAATTGTACGGGTTTGGGTTGTGCATGTGATTTCCAGAACCTGATGGTTGTAGGAAAGTAGCTGTTCCTGAAATTGGTAGTGTGGGACTTCAGGTATCTGGACCTCCTGCCCAAAAGTGTCAGTGAGAATAGGGTGTGTTCTTGATGGTGGGAATCCTTGATGATAGATGTCACCTTCTTGAGGTTGCGTCACGTGTAGATGACTTCAATGATGGGGAAAGATGTGCCGAAGATGGACTGGGCTGAGCTCACCACTCTCTGTAGCCTCCATTGAATTGTCATGGAGTCGTAAAGATATATATAGCGTGGAACGGGCCCTTCGGCCGAACTTGCCCACACCGGCCAACAATACTGCCAACAATGATTCGTTGATAATGAAGTTTTGCCATCCACAATAAAACGTTTGCAGCAGTTAATATGAATATTCCACAAATTCTGCTTGGCACAGGAATATATACATTTGCTAAAGGGCAGCCAGGTCCTTACAAGAAATGATGACCTCAGGTAAATAGAATTGTTGAGCAAATGTTGGTACAGTGAGTTCCATCCTTGCCTTTGGTGCTGCCTCTGTGGAATTTGCATCATCTTTCTGTGACTTTATAGGTTTCTTTCCAATAATCGAGTTCCTTTCTCTATCCCAAAGACGAGTGGGTTGGAACGCCACTGTAAATTAGAATTAATGTGTAGATGAGTGATAGAATCTAGGGAGATTTGATGGGGAGAATGTGTTGGCCAAGTGGAAAAGGATATTTGTAGTCAGTGCCGCGTCGTGAGGTTATCCACTTTCGTAGCAAAAACAGGAAGGCAGATTACTATGTAAATGGCGTCAAGTTGGGAAAAGGGGAAGTACAACGGGATCTGGGGGTCCTTGTACATCAGTCTATGAAAGTAAGCAGTCAAGTGAGTCAGTGAGAGTAAGCAGAGGTTGGGCGATCGTTTCGCCGAGCACCTCCGCTCGGTCCGCAAGAACCTACCTGACCTCAGCACTCAGCACTTCAACTCCCCCTCCCATTCCCAATCCGACCTCTCTGTCCTGGGTCTCCTCCATTGCCAGAGTGAGCAACACCGGAAATTGGAGGAACAGCACCTCATATTCCGCTTGGGAAGCCTGCATCCGGCGGGCATGAACATTGAATTCTCCCAATTTTGTTAGCCCTTGCTGTCTCCTCCCCTTCCTTAGCCCTCGAGCTGTCTCCTCCCATCCCCCAGCCCTCGGGCTCCTCCTCCTCCCTTTTTCCTTCCTTCTCCCCACCACCCCCTATCAGTCTGAAGAAGGGTTTCGGCCCGAAACGTTACCTATCTCCTTCGCTCCATAGATGCTGCTGCACCCGCTGAGTTTCTCCAGCATTTTTGTGTACCTATGAAAGTAAGCATGCAGGTACAGCAGGCAATGAAGAAAGCGAATGGTATGTTAGCCTTTATAACAAGAGGAATCAAATATAAGAGCCCAAGTGAGACCACACCTGGAGTATTGTGTGCAGTTTTGGTCCCCTCATTTGAGGAAGGACATTCTTGCTATTAAGGGAGTGCAGTGTAGGTTTACAAGGTTAATTCCCGGGATGGCGGGACTGTCCTATGCTGAGAGAATGGAGTGGCTGGGCTTGTACACTCTGGAGTTTAGAAGGATGAGAGGGATCTCATTGAAACATATAAGATTGTTAAGGGTTTGGACACGCTAGAGGCAGGAAACATGTTCCTGATGTTGTGGGAGTCCAGAACCAGGGGCCATAGTTTAAGAATAAAGAGTAAGCCATTTAGAACGGAGACGAGGAAACACTTTTTCTCACAGAGAGTGGTGAGTCTGTGAAATTCTCTGCCTCAGGGGGCGGTGGAGGCAGATTCTCTGGATGCTTTCAAGAGAGAGCTAGATAGGGCTCTTAAAAATAGGAGTCAGGGGATATGGGGAGACGGCAGGAACGGGGTACTGATTAGGGATGATCAGTCATGATCACATTGAATGGCGGTGCTGGCTCGAAGGGCCGAATGGCCTACTCCTGCACCTATTGTCTATTGATGATGGGCTGTCGTGCATGTTTCTGGACTATCAAATAAAACTGCTTTGAGGGAAAACAAACTGTTGCATGGTTGTACCTATTTATTAATATATATTTTTTTATAAACCTCCCAAGGAAAACATCCCAAGGTGGAAACCAAATGTAAAGGCTGCTGTTCATGGTGCAATAAGCTGGGCAAGAGGGTGTAATTTGCAGGAATATTTTTTAAGTGGGAGAGAGGAGTAACATGTCAGAAAATTAGTCGAGCATCTGAAGACTCTGACACATAGCTCTGAGTGAAGTAGGGGTGGGGGAGTAGGGTGGTGGTGAGGACGATGCAAGGACAGAGGGCAGATTTGTAGAGAGAAATGTAATGAAGTTTGAGGAAATGAAGTGGAGGCAAGTGGGATCTTAAATTGATGCAAGTTATATTCATCACAGTGAGAGTTAACATTGTTCAATATGGACAAGAGTCAGTACACAGGATTGAATTGGAGATGGGATGTAATCAATTGATTTTGTCTGAGGTGAAGTTTATTGAGGTGCGTTTCGGGTGAACAATGATAAATTTACGTGTGATGGTGAGAAAAGTGTGGAGGGTTGCAGCAAGTGTGAAGGACAATACATCATTTAATTGAAGAAGTAGGGCAGTACAGCGCCAGAGACCAGGGTTTGATCCTGACTACGTGTGCTGGCCGTATGAAGTTTGTACCTTCTCCCTGTGATCGCATGGGGTATCTCCGGTTTCCTCCCATGCTCCAAAGACGTACAGATTTATAGGTTAATTGGCTTGGTATGAGTGTAAATTGTTCCTAATGTGTGTAGGATAGTGTTAATGTGCGGGGGCTGGTGCGGATTCGGTGCGCCGGAGGGGCCTGTTTCCGTGCTGTATCTCTAAACTAAACTAAACTAAAATAAGAAGGTAGACAAAAATGCTGGAGAAACTCAGCGGGTGAGGCAGCATCTATGGAGAGAAGGAATAGGCGACGTTTCGGGTCGAGGCCTTTCTTCAGACTGATTATGATGATGCAGTTGCAGTTTATACATTTGGCCGAGTTTATGGAGCAGAAATGAAAAAAATAGTTTTGCATCTATTATGTTGGGTGGACAGAAAGCACCCATATCAATATTTGGACTTCAATACCGAGGAAAACGTTGCCTGGTCACTATATCATTTTTGTGTTTCACCAATATTGCTGTCACCAATAATTCCACAAGAATTTCAAAAATAAAAATAATGAGAAGATAATACAAAGATGATAAAAGCAATTTTAAAGGAGAGAAGTAATAGTGCTGACCAAAGATAATTATGAACATTAGCAACCACGACTGTGTGCCTTGATATAGTGCTTTTAAGATAGTAAAATGACCAAGGAATCTCACATGTGTATAATTGGAATTGAGGTATATAGGGAGTGAATAACACATGATCTACTTAGCCAAAGAGAGAAATTTTAAATGTCATAGAAAATGTTTTACTTAATCACCATTCCTTGAAACATTTGTGAAGAGGCAAGAGAGTGTGAGTAGATAATGAAGCAATAATTTATCTAAGATAGACACAAAAAGCTGGAGTAACTCAGCGGGTCAGACAGCATCTCTGTAGATAAGGAATAGGTGATGCTTCGGGTCGAGACCGGGAAGAAGGTCTGAAGAAGGCTCTCGACCCGAAACGTCACCTATTCCTTTTCTCCAGAGATGAGGTTGCCCCAGGAACAGCTGGAGAAGAGGTGTCCAGACAGAAATGTCTGAGAGTGGGCTCAACTGGGGTGATCTAAAAAAAACTACAAACAACCGAGTGAGGTGGAGGACATTTGTCAATGGCCTATGCTCCCTAGAGGAGCAAAGGGCTTAAGAAGCAGAAGTAGATGCTGTCCGACCCGCTGAGTTACTCCAGTCTCAATGTGTATATCTTTGGTTTCAATCAGCATCTGCAGTTCCATCCTACACAGTAATTTATCTAGATTGTCATAAGCCCTACAATAAGCTTCCCCTTAATGATTGTCATAGAATGTGCAGTTAGAGGTGCAGTGATATAATGGACTATTTGCTTACACTGAGTCTAAAAGCAAAAACTGAGACTAAGATATGACATTAACAATGATGGAGATGGGCAGTGACGTTCCATGAGGATTAATGCTGAGATTAATTGGGCAACCGGAAGTAATATGGTTGTATGGAAGGAGAGAATTAAAATTTAAAGGGAAATGCACTAGTAGCAAATTAAATTATTTTTTAAATTTGCGAGGCTACTAAGTGGGAGGAATAACCATGACTGAGGAAGAGCAAAACAAATGTAAAACATCTTACATAAAGTTGCAGAATGGGCAAATAGTTGGCAGGAATTACCAATATTGTTGAAGGTAGAGAGAGAATGGTAATTTGAAAAGATAGATTTAATTTCAATGACTGAATTACTTGGAATTTCCAATTTTCATTGCCATAGAAGAACATTGCGGAGTGCAAATATATCAATTGATAACACCAAAACAACAGGCCATTAAGTTCATCAAGAGACCGACCCAAGCACTTTGGTTTATTTCTAAAGAGATAGAATTGATAAATAGGGTCGTTTTGTTGAATCACTATTGAATTTGTTAGTTGGAGCAATTAGTTAATGATATAACTGTAAAGGAAAATGAAAAATGTGGTGAGTGTTTTAAATTTGAGACTATTGTTGGATTAGATCCAATGTTTGTCAGTGAAGTTGAATGGCAATTTGATATGTTGGATATGGACAAGGATATAAATACATGTATTCAAATTATGTCATGAATTGTGGAATGTTGAGCAGAACAGTGATTTATTTCCTGGGAGGCTTTGGAGAGGGTCCTGAGGAGGTTTACAAGAATGATCCCAGGAATGAGTAGGTTAATCTATGATGAGCGTTTGTCTGCACTGGGCCTGTACTCGCTGGAGTTTAGAAGAATGATGGGGGGGCCCTCATTGAAACATACAGAATAGTGAAAGGCTTGGATGAAGTGGATGATGTTTCCACTGGTGGGAGAGTCTGGGACTAGAGTTCATAGCCTTAGAATTAAAATACATTCTTTTAGGAAGGAGATGAGGAGAAATGTCTTTAGTCAGAGGGTGGTGAATCTGTGGAATTTTTTGCCACCGAATGCTGTGGAGGCCAAGTCAGTGTATATGTTTTAAGGCAGAGATAGATAGATTCGTGATAAGTATGGGTGTCAGAGGTTATGGGGAGAAGGCAGGAGAATGGGGTTAGGAGGGAGAGTTCGATGAGCCATGATTGAATAGCGGAGTGGACGATGGGCCGAATGGCCTAATTCTACTCCTATTCCTTATGACCTTCTGAGGCGATGATGTGGGAAGGAGGATGGGGAATTGAACTGCTGAGAGTGAGCGTTGTTAATGGTGGTAAGGAATGGAGTAATGTAACTTGAGCAGACCTGCTAAATAGTGAGAAGCTTGCTGGGACTTTCAGGTCTTGGAGGCTGCAAAATAAAGGTGGTGTGAAAAGCTAATCGTAATGTTAAGTGGAGATAAGAAAAAAGACGGAGTGGTCAAAAAGAATGTGGCACTTTGAATATATTGCAGGAACCAATCGTTAATAGATGGACTTGTCAGGGAAGGTTAGGATTGTGATTAATAATGGTTATTGTAGATAATAATGGTTACTATTTCCCAAGCGAATATTCTGGTACAGCACTTTCTCTTTTGCCAAATTTAGGTGGTGTAAATGCAGAGATTAATTTTTAATCCTCATTTGTGTGATTTATGCATTTTCATCTTCAGTGAGCTTTGCAACCTGCATAGGAGCCCACAGCTAACATCCCCTTCACTCCCAAACCTAACCTGGTCCAGATAGGCTGATATATCGCAGGGCAACCAATGGTGTGCTTAAAACACCCTGCTCTCAAAACATCCTGAAACTTTGATAGCCAGGTCCCAGTTATGCTGGTTAACCTGGAAAAGTTTGGATATCTCAATCTCTCCGATGCACAAAAACATTTAAAAACTATTTGAAAATAGTGGATTTTTATTTAAGGAAAATAAATTACTAAAAGTTCTTAAAACCTGCACATGTAAGTAATTATATCAAGTCAAGTTGAATTTATATCACCGTGATGTACAATGAAAACCAGTCTTCACTAAGCGAGCGCCCTGACGGAACATTGAAGATGCCAAGAAATTCCAATATATTCCAACCCTTTGGCTGGAGCATTAAAAAATAATTGAATGTGGAAAAAAAATAATTGTAATGTTATTTAGATAAACTGCTGATTAGGCACGTTTATTCATTCATCAGTTTGTACTTTATAACTATGTTTTAATATTTTATCTTATTTTATATAATTATCTGTGTTTATACTTCTTTAGTCTGCTCTGCAGCGGTGTTTTACATATTGTAGTTGTTTCTAATTACTTATTATCTGGACTCAAAAGATGGTTACCAGCCTATTAGAAGATTGTCTATTAAAATTTAACTTGGCCATGCCACAAAAGTGACAGTCAAAACTATGAGAGATTTGCTATCTGCAAGTAAAACGAGTCCAATTTTGTTTTGGAGTCCTTTGCTTTTTAAGAGCTCTGTTAACAGTTCTACATGCCAATGGTGAAGTGAAGCGAAACTGTTTAAACCGTGGTGTTGTCTTTGCTAGGAAAGTTCTCCCCACATTCAAAATGCAAATACCATTATGGTTAGTTGTGGTTAGAAATGTGTGTTTTAACAAACCATTATACACTGCTTTTTGTTTCCATATAAAGCATGTCATCACTATACTTCAAGAATCATTCCATTCTTAGAAATGCTTTTTGATGATATTCTCCTTTTTCAAAAAATGATCTCAGTATATATCCAGTGGCATCACTCATAAACCTGTTATTACGTGCGTGTGCGTGTTCCGCTGTTAGCCCTTCTCATATATGTATTGCTTTACTTTCTCATGATTTCTAATATTTCCACAGGTGGGTGTTGGTAGATGGAGTGATAATGAGTATTCAGGTTTCATTTTCCACGATCCTTCTATAGGCTTTTCAGGTTTGTTTTCCTCTTTATGCTGGTCTTTAACCCACATTGCTCCTTCTTTATGTTCCTTCCTCACACCACAATGTTTGCTCTCCTGCCCCACCTACCGCTTACAGTCCCTGTCCTCTATTTTCCTCCTCTATTTTCTTTAGCCATCCTTATCCCTCACCTGACAGTTGTAAGAAAGTAATTGTTCCTGAAACTGCTGTCTGTGACTTCAAGCGCCCACAATTCCTGCCTGATGGTAGCAGTGTGAGGAGGGTATGGCCTGGATAATTGGCATCCATGGCGATGGATTCCAACCACCTAGTGGCAGCAACTTGTGTAGATACTTTTGCCAGTGGAGGGATGTGCCATGGTGGAATGTGCTGCATTCTCTTCCATTCCTGTTCATTGGAATTGCTGTACCAGGTCATGATGCAACCAGTCAGGATACATTTTTCAGTGCATTTTTTGAAGGTTGTTCGAATATTTGGTAATGTACTGAATCTCTTTAAGCAAGAATTTCATTGTCCGATCTGGGACACATGACAATAAACTCTCTTGACGACTTGAGAAAGTACTGGCATCAGCACACCTTCATGATTCCATCTATGTGCTGGGCCTAAGACAGGTCGTCCACGATTCCAAAGCCCAGAAATTTGAAGCATTCTCTCCACCACTAACCCGTCAATGAAGAGTGGTTACCTGGTTTCTCCATTCTGAAATCAATGATTAGCTGACAAATGCCGCCTCTCAACAAGACCTAGATCTGCCAGACGTAACATCCACTGCAGGGTAAATTTGGGATCTATGCCCAGATCTTGCTGGTAATTAAGGAGGCAAATGTCAGCAGATTGGAGGCATTTACCAATGAAATGCATGCTGGCATGATAAAATTCACTGTAACATTGTGATACAAATACCACAACTTTAGTACTCGCAGCACTAGTTGCGTAGATGAATGGGTGGGGTTTATATGCCTGTAATCCCGGTGCAGTGAAAGGTAGAGTTGTACTTGAGGCTTGTAGAATGTGAGTAGCGATCATTTTGCTGGTTGTTAATTACTAAAGGATGGAGCTAATAATTTATTTGAAGCAAACATAAAGCAGTTGTTATGCCTTTTTAATGGTACAAATGTTAATTAAGTCACTAGTTTTGTAAGATATCGAAGTGTATAATTCCATATTAAATTCTGAATAATAACCTCCGTTGCATAATGTAAGATGCTAACAAAGCTCTAGAAAAGTGCAACAAGAATGGTTCCCAGGATGAGAGTCCACATTTACAGGGGTAAATTAGTGCCTTGGAGAGTTTTCTGGAGAAAAGGCTGAGGGGAGATTTAATATAATTATGGTAGGACGTTAGGATATTGGATGATGGAAAGCTGTTCCCACTAGCAAGGGATCAAGGATGGTGGTCGCAGTCTTCATAAAGAGAAATGAGAAAAAAAGTTTGTTCACACATCGTATGTTTGGAATCTGGAATGCGCTGCCTCCTGATGCAGTGAAGGCAGGTTCTACCATTTCCTTTGTGTTTGGATTAATTTACAGTGAGGAAAACGTGACTGGGCTGTGGAGCAGTAACCTGGGAGAAGGATCAGTGAGTTCCTCTTGTCCAGAGCTAGCTTTGACATGATGGGCAGAATAGACTTTTCTGCTGTAATCATCTTGTAACTCTAAGATGGAACCTCGTTGCTTTCATACAATGGTGAAGGATGCCCATGACAATTCAGCTGCATGCACATTACTTTCTTTAAATGTATCCGTTTATGTTCTTTCCCTCCATTTGATTTTGGTTGAAGGTATTTTCCTTACTTATTGCCAAGGTGCCTGTGTGAGGACATAGATACATAGATAATAGGTGCAGGAGTAGTCCATTCGGCCCTTCGAGCCTGCACCACCATTCAATGTGATCATGGCTGATCATCCACAATCAGTACCCCGTTCCTTCTCCCCATACCCCTTGATTCCATTAGCCCTGAGAGCTCTATCTAACTCTCTTTTGAATGCATCCAGTGAATCGACCTCCACTGCCTTCTGAGGCAGAGAATTCCACAAATTCACAACTCTGTGTAAACATTTTTTTCCCTCATCTCAGTTCTACATGGCCCACCCCTTATTCTTAAACTGTGGCCCCTGGTTCTGGACTCCCCCACATTGGGAACATTTTTTTGTGCATCTAGAGTGTCCAATCCCTTAATTTTATATGTTTCTATAAGATATCCAAACACTGACGGGGTACAAGGCAAGGCAGCAGGTAACTGACACGGACACTTCTCTCCCAGATGAACTGAACAACTTCTTTGCACGTTTTGATGCAGCAAACACCACACCCAAGGGGAGAGCCAGCCCCTGCTTACAAACCGACCAGCCAGTCCTGACCATAGACTCAATGGACACACGGAGAATCCTGTCTAAGGTCAACCCGTGGAAAGCAGTCGGACTCGACAACATCCCAGGACGTGTGCTCAAGGAATGTGCTGAGGAGTTAGCAGATGTGCTAACAGACATCTTTAACATCTCCCTTAGTCAAGCCATTGTCCCCACATGCCTCAAAACTTCCACGATAATCCCCATAGCGAAGAAACCAATGGTTGCCTGCCTAAATGACTACCGCCCTGTCGCCCTGACCCCAATAATAATAAAGTGTTTTGAACGCCTGGTGAAACCCCACATTACTGCCAGCCTCCCCTCATCGTTAGGCCCCCTCCAGTTTGCCTATCGCCCCAACCGTTCTACAGAGGATGCCATCTCTACCACGCTGCACACAGTACTCACGCATCTGGAAAACAAAAACACATACGCCAGAATCCTGTACATTGACTTCAGCTCAGCGTTTAACACCATCATCCCACAGAGACTTGTGGAGAAACTAACTCTGCTGGGCCTCAACACCACGCTGTGTCACTGGATCTTGGACTTTCTGACAGAGAGACCGCAGTCAGTCCGTGTTGGCAAGAACACTTCAGGCTCGATCACGCTGAGCACCGGCTCCCCTCAAGGCTGTGTGCTCAGCCCGCTGTTGTTCACATTGCTCACACATGACTGTGCTGCCAGATTCAGGGACAATAAGATCATAAAATTTGCGGATGACACAACAGTGGTGGGACTCATCAGCGGAGATGACAAATCAATGTACAGGGAGGAAGTAAAACAACTAGTGGACTGGTGTGGCAAAAATAATCTAGAATTAAATGTCGACAAAACGAAGGAGATGGTTGTCGACTTCAGGAGGGCGCAGCCAAAGCATACACCCCTCAACATCAGTGGCACTACAGTGGAGGGAGTGGAGTGCATAAAGTTCCTCGGTGTGCAAATTACAGACAGCCTCACCTGGTCCAGGAACACCACTGGGACCGTCAAATGGGCCCATCAGCGACTGCACTTCCTGAGGAAACTAAAACAGGCCTCACTCCCCACCAACATCCTCAGGACTTTCTACAGGGGTACGGTGGAGTCTGTACTCACGTACTGCATAAATACGTGGTACTCCACCTGCAACTGCTCGGACAGGAACGCTCTGCAGAGGGTAGTGAGGGGAGCAGAGAGGATCATTGGCGTCTCCCTACCCTCGGTACAAGAACTGTTCCAGAGCCGCTGTCTGAAAAAAGCTCAGAGAATTGCTAAGGACAAACTGCACCCCCTCCACATGCACCTGGATCTCCTGCCATCAGGCAAGAGATATCGAAGCATCAAAGCCCGGACTACAAGACTGCTAAACACCTTCCTACCACAGGCTGTGAGGGTGCTAAACAGTCACTCTGTACTCACAGTCACTTGATTCTGCGGCTGGCACGGCCACTTTAATAACTGGCACTGGCCACTCAAATCAGCTGCCCCGGACATTTTTATGATTGGTTTATTGTATTTTAACGTTGTGTTTTACCTGCTTTTAACTATTTATACTGTTCCATCAGGGACTGGATTGTTTTTAGTGTTATTGTGTGTGAAATGTTTTAAATTTCATGTGCGATGCTCCGCTATTTCCTGGGAAACGTCTTTTCATTTTGCACTGTACAACTGTTGCTTGCAAGATGACAATAAAGGTTGATTGATTGATTGATTGATATCCTCTCATCCTTCTAATTTCCCGAGAATACAAGCCCAGTCACTCCATTCTTTCATCATATGACAGTCCCACCATCAGAGAAGTGTATATATCAGAATTGTTCACTGGCAGCCAATGTGCTTGGCACCGTGCAGCTGGTATAAGCAGCTGGAGGATAAAGCAATGTGTATTGGTTTCTGTAGGGACTGGGGAGTTAGCTAATTTAGTTTATATTCTGATTGTGTATCCAAATTGGCAGTGGAGGTGAAAGAGATGTCAATTTGTTGAACATTATTTGGCTCTTTTGGCAACTGTAATTAATTATTTTGAATCCATCTATTCAATTTGGAGCACGAGAACAGGAAATAGAATCATGAGTTGGCTATTTCACTCCTTCTGCCATTCATTGAGATCAAGGCTGTCGTTAACATCTGCACCATTTCCCTGCAGAAAATCCATGTCCCTTTATTCCCGTAATGTCCAAAAATCTGTTGATCATTGGCTTCAGTATACTGGGCGACTGAGTCTCTTGTGCACAGATTTGTGAAAATTTACCGGTATCAATGTGAAGAAATTATTTTTTGTCTCAGTTCAGAATGGCCATATTATTATTTTAAGTCTTCCACTCCTAGTTTTGGATACAGCCACATGAGCATCATCTCTGCATCTAACTAGTTAAGCTGACCATTTGTTGCTATCTCTCTATATTGCCTCTTAAACATGGAGACCAGCTCTTTACCCCATATTCAGAGTATAGCTTGCCAGAGCCCCTTATAATTACAGTTGATGCCTTCACTCTCATTCTTAAGTTCTTCTCCAATAAATAAACTAAAGTACCATTTGCCTTCCTCACCCGAACATGAATATTTAGTTTATTTTAAAGATGACAGTGCGGAAACACAGCCGTAACGCGCTAAAACCTCACCTATCCATGTTCTCCAGAGGTTGTGCCTGACCCACTGAGTTACTCCAACACTGTGTCCTTTTATATATTAAACAGCAACTGCAGTTATTTGTTTCTACTACTTGTACAATGATAATACCTTGCTCAGTTATAGCAGACAATTGTCAATAACGGACACCATCCCCCCCCCCCCCCCCCCCCCCCCCAGTCCGTTATAACGAGATTTACTGTAGATTGCGAACGCGTTTGTAGATATGTTTCTCATTTACCCTGTCTCATCTGTTTATTGATCCTTTGTTGCTGAATTTTGAAACTTTCCCAATTTTAAAAATGATTTTTTTGGACAATTTGTTTGAGAATTTTTCTAAATCTCTTCCTTAGATCTTCTATAACCTTTAAGTTGTTAGCCATCTGGGATACCCTTTTTGGATTTTTATGCCTTTAAAAGGATATATACTGTATACTACTAAGTTGCAATTCTGTAAATGACATTATTTATTTATTGTCATACCTTTTAATTTAATTTTCCAATCTTCCATACCTAACACGTATCTCATACTTTCATATTTTACTTTATTTACAAATGAGATCTTGTTTTGGTTTGAATGAAATCGCTTTTGTTTCTTAAAATAACATTTTCTACTTTCAATAGGGCGTGAGAAAAAAGTTAAACTTAAACAACGACAATGACATTTTTAAGAAAAAAACTTCACCCATATCCCTCCTCTTCAAATTTCATTGTCAGCATTCTTAACTAACTGCAGTGTTTGTAACAATTGTTGAAAGAAAAAGAATTGGGTTTCTAAATTAATGACATTTATGACACTTGACAAGCTTGTAAAATGTCACTTCTCATTTGCAGCTGAAATGCGAAGAAATGAGGAGTGTGCATGATTATATTTAAGAATGCTCATGAGTAAATTGTCATTGAGTTTTGTTTATTTTGCCTGTGATGATACTTCGTATGCTATTAAATTTCAAAATTGGCACTGCCGGAAAATGCTCTGTGATGCTCTAAAATTTATGACTGGAGAATAAAAATTCATATTAATGCAATGGTATTTTTGTTTTACTTTTAAGTGCAAAATCCCTGGCATCTGAAGGAGCAAAGTCGAATCCATCCAAAAGACATCGGGACCGATTGAATGCAGAGTTAGAACGTCTAGCCAACCTCCTGCCTTTCCCACAGGATATTGTATCCAGATTGGACAAACTATCAGTTCTCCGTCTCAGTGTCAGTTACCTCAGAGCTAAAAGTTTCTTTAATGGTAAGACCACCTGATGACATACTTTTCATGTTCTTGCTGTTAACAAAAAGGAAAATACTCTTGTGAATAACAGGATACAAAAAAGGGGTGTGTAATTCCTGCGGAAAACAAAATTTAAATGTTATCACATGATCTTTAACTCTGGTGGACTGAAAGGGAAGCTTTCTTTTGCTGTGAAAACAGATTTCCTTAAATCCAACAATACTGCCGATAAAACTAGAAAGGTTTTAAACAGTGTTTTACAATATGAACAGAATACGAATGTAATTGCTCTTTGTCAGCTAATTTTACCCTTGTTAAACAAAAGATCAGATTGAAAACTCGAAACATATCCAGATTGTTTTGGTTTTGTGCAACAGATGCTTTTCAGGTATTTATTCAGGAATTCATCCAATAGAAGTACAATATTATTGCACTTTTTGGAGCTAATTTATAGCAGAGGGGATCATTTCAATTGGCTAAGTACAAAGCAGCTAAATTACAACATCACTAATGAATTTCAAATATGCTTTATTATAAGATTGCAGTGTGGAACTTTCGTGATATGTAAGAATATGAAGTTAAGAAGTACATGGCAGGAAGCAGCTTCCTGAGTCAGGAAGTCATGTTACGGTGTTATAAGATTGGTAGATTTGGTAGACATGCCTTTGGAGTACTGTGTGTAGTTGTTGTTGCCGCATTGTGGAAAAGATGTGGCAGGGGTGGAGAGGTTTACCAGGCTGCTGCCTGGATTTGAGGACATTAGCTATAAGGAGACGTTGGCCAAACTTTGCTTTCTCTGGAACACCCAACGGAAGTTAATAAAATTATGAGAAGCATAGGTCTTTTTTTCCCCAGGGTGGAAATGTCACATAGCTTCAAGTTCAGAGCGTGAAGGTTTAAAGTAGAAGAGGGAAGCAATTTATTTTTGCATGGAGAATGATCTGTGTCTGGAACATGCTGCTCGGAATGATGATGAAAGCAAATAAGATAGTGACACTTAAGAAGCATTTAGATAGGCACATGAATATGCAAGGTATGGAGGGATATGGATCGGGTGCAGGCCAATGGCGTTAGTTTAATTTGGCAGCGTGTTCGGTGTAGACAATGTAGGCCAAACGGCCGATTCCTGTGCCATACTATGTTCTATTGTAAATTATAACTTTCCACAAAGTGGGGCATCATATGATTTCACTGCATGTACTGAAGTTAGATTTGGCACCTTCAAATTATAGAGAATGATTTATTACTGTACTACAAATATGCATTTATTCTGGCGTTAATATTTCTTGCAGTTTTTCTCAGCAATGTTATAATGCTCTATTATGCAGGGATCATGGTTGCTTTCTGAATTGCTACTGATGTGCAGAGTAACACTTGAATTACTTGCAAGGCTTGTTTGTCTTCATGAAGGTCATTAGGTTGGCATGAAGAGATCTCGCTCGACTGCGATGAGTAATCAGCCAACCTAGCTAGCTGGTTAAAAAGATTTTTTCAGAAAAAACGAATGATGTGTTGTCTTGTGGAAAAGTTGCTGTTGTCTCTTGTTGCATGTATATACTGGAGCTTGATGAGGTGGGTTGGGATAATGCGTTTCCGTAGCCAAGATTATTCAAAGATTTGTGTGTGCAGTGGATTATTCAGTAACTGATGCAAATCTTATGAATTGTAAATGCTTTCTGATGCCCTGTTGCAACAATAATAATTTATTTCAAATAACCCCTTTAATATAGCAACAACCAAAGTTAATACAGCAATGCATCCATAGACCTTTCATTGGAGCAATATTCAACAAATATGACAACAAGCTACTATTGGACCTTGAGGTTAATGACTCATTAGGAGGCAGTGACCATAACATAGTCAGGTTTAATCTACAATTGGAGAGGGAGAAGGGTAGATCGGAGGTGTCAGTGTTGCAGTTGAATAAAGAGGACTATGGGGCCATGAGGGAGGAGCTGGCCAAAATTGACTAGAAAGATACACTAGCAGGGATGACAGTGGAACATAAATGGCAGGCATTTCCAGGAATAATACAGAAGGTGCAGGATCAGTTCATTCCTAGGAGGAAGAAAGATTCCAAGGGGAGAAAGGGACAACCATGGCTGACAAGGGACGTCAGGGACAGTATAAAAATTAAAGCTAAGAAGTACAATGTAGCAAAGATGAGCGGGAAGCAAGAGGATTGGGTAATGTTTAAAGAACAACAGAAGATAACCAAAAAGACAATATGGGGAGTAAAGATGAGGTACGAAGGTAAGCTAGCCAAGAATATAAAGCAGGATAGTAAAAGCTTCTTTAGGTTAACTTTGATGAGATGCAAAATGATTTAAAAGGAGTGAACTGGGACATTTTGTTTTATGGGAAGGATGTAGAAGAGAAATGGAGGACATTTAAAGGGGACATTTTAAGAGTACAGAATCTTTATGTTCCTGTTCGGTTGAAAGGAAACAGTAAAAATTGGAAAGAGCCATGGTTTTCAAGGGAAATTGGTTCAGAAAAAGAGAGAGATCTACAATTATTATAGGCAGCATGGAGTAAATGAGGTGCTTGAGGAGTATAAAGAATGAAAAAAGAATCTTAAGAAAGAAATTAGAAAAGCTAAAAGAAGATATGAGGTTGCTTTGGCAAGTAAGGTGAAAGTAAATCCAAAGGGTTTCTACAGCTATATTAATAGCAAAAGGATAACGAGGGATAAAATTGGTCCATTGGTGAGACAGAGTGGACAGCTATCTGCAGAGCCAAAAGAGATGGGGGAGATATTGAACAATTTATTTTCTTCGGTATTCACCAAGGAGAAGGATATTGAATTATGTGAGGTAAGGGAAACTGGTAGAGTAGCTATGGATACTATGAGTTTGAAAGTAAAAGAAGTACTGACACTTTTGAAAAATATAAAAGTGGATAAGTCTCCAGGTCCTGACAGGATATTCCCTAGGACATTGAGGGAAGTTAGTGTAGAAATAGCCGGGGCTATGACAGAAATATTTCAAATGTCATTAGAAACGGGAATAGTCCCCGAGGATTGGCGTACTGCGCATGTTGTTCCATTGTTTAAAAAGGGTTCTAAGAGTAAACCTAGCAATTATAGACCTGTTAGTTTGACTTCAGTGGTGGGCAAATTAATGGAAAAGATACTTAGAGATAATATATATAAGCATCTGGATAAACAGGGTCTGATTAGGAACAGTCAACATGGATTTGTGCCTGCAAGGTCATGTTTGACTAATCTTCTTGAATTTTTTGAAGAGGTTACTAGGGAAATTGACGAGGGTAAAGCAGTGGATGTTGTCTATATGGACTTTAGTAAGGCCTTTGACAAGGTTCCTCATGGAAGGTTGGTTAAGAAGGTTCAACTGTTGGGTATAAATGCAGGAGTAGCAAGATGGATTCAACAGTGGCTGAATGGGAGACGCCAGAGGGTAATGGTGGATGGCTGTTTGTGGGGTTGGAGGCAGGTGACTAGTGGGGTGCCTCAGGGATCTGTGTTGGGTCCTTTGTTGTTTGTCATGTACATCAATGATCTGGATGAAGGTGTGGTAAATTGGATTAGTAAGTATGCAGATGATACCAAGATAGGGGGTGTTGTGGATAATGAAGAGGATTTCCAAAGTCTACAGAGTGATTTAGGCCATTTGGAAGAATGGGCTGAAAGATGGCAGATGGAGTTTAATGCTGATAAATGTGAGGTGCTACACCTTGGCAGGACAAATCAAAATAGGACGTACATGGTAAATGGTAGGGAATTGAAGAATGCAGTTGAACAGAGGGATCTGGGAATAACCGTGCATAGTTCCTTGAAGGTGAAATCTCATATAGATAGGGTGGTAAAGAAAGATTTTGGTATGCTAGCCTTTATAAATCAGAGCATTGAGTATAGAAGCTGGGATGTAATGTTAAAATTGTACAAGGCATTGGTGAGACCAAATCTGGAGTATGGTGTACAATTTTGGTCGCCCAATTATAGGAAGGATGTCAACAAAATAGAGAGAGTACAGAGGAGATTTACTAGAATGTTGCCTGGGTTTCAACAACTAAGTTACAGAGAAAGGTTGAATAAGTTAGGTCTTTATTCTCTGGAGCGCAGAAGGTTAAGGGGGGACTTGATAGAGGTCTTTAAAATGATGAGAGGGATAGACAGAGTTGATGTGGACAAGCTTTTCCCTTTGAGAATAGGGAAGATTCAAACAAGAGGACATGACTTCAGAATTAAGGGACAGAAGTTTAGGGGTAACATGAGGGGGAACTTCTTTACTCAGAGAGTGGTAGCGGTGTGGAATGAGCTTCCAGTGGAAGTGGTGGAGGCAGGTTCGTTGGTATCATTTAAAAATAAATTGGATAGGCATATGGATGGGAAGGGAATGGAGGGTTATGGTATGAGTGCAGGCAGGTGGGACTAAGGAAAAATAATTGTTCGGCACGGACTTGTAGGGCCGAGATGGCCTGTTTCCGTGCTGTAATTGTTATATGGTTATATGGTTATATGGTTATGTGAAGAGTAAAACATTTGTTAAGACCAAAGTTGGACCCTTGAAGACCGAAAAAGGTGAATTTATTATGGGGAACAAGGAAATGGCAGATGAGTTGAACAGGTACTTTGGATCTGTCTTCACTAAGGAGGACACAAGCAATCTTCCTGATATAGTAGTGGCCAGAGGATCTGGGGTGAGAGAGGAACTGAAGGAAATCCACATTAGGCAGGAAATGGTGTTGGATAGAATGATGGGACTGAAGGCTGATAAATCCCCAGGGCCTGATGGTCTGCATCCCAGGGTACTTAAGGAAGTGGCTCTAGAAATCGTGGATGCATTGGTGATAATTTTCCAATGTTCTATAGACTTGGGATCTGTTCCTGTGGATTGGAGGGTAGCTAATGTTATCCCACTTTTTAAGAAAGACGGGAGAGAGAAAACGGGGAATTATAAAGCAGTTAGCCTGACATCGGTGGTGGGGAAGATGCTGGAGTCAATTATAAAAGATGAGATAGCCGCACATTTGGATAGCAGTAACAGGATCAGTCTGAGTCAGCATGGATTTACGAAGGGGAAATCATGCTTGATTAATCTTCTGGAATTTTTTTGAAGAAGTAATTAGGAAAATGGACAAGGGAGAGCCACTGAATGTAGTGTATCTGGACTTTCAGAAAGCATTTGATAAGGTCCCACATTGGAGAATGGTGGGCAATATTAGGGCACATGGTATTGGGGGTAGAGTGCTGACATGGATAGAGAAGTGGTTGGCAGACAGGAAACAAAGAGTAGGGATTAACGGGTCCCTTTCAGAATGGCAGGCAGTGACTAGTGGGGTACTGCAAGGCTCGGTGCTATGACCGCAGCTATTTACAATATACATCAATGATTTGGATGAAGGGATTCAAAGTAACATTAGCAAATTTGCAGATGACACAAAGCTGGGTGGCACTGTGAACTGTGAGGAGGATTGTATGAGAATGCAGGGTGACTTGGACAGGTTGGGGGAGTGGGCTGATGCATGGCAGATTAAGTTTAATGCAGATAAATGTGAGGTTATCCACTTTGGTAGCAAATACAGGAAGGCAGATTACTATCTAAATGGCGTCAAGTTGGGAAAAGGGGTAGTACAACGGGATCTGGGGGTCCTTGTACATCAGTCTATGAAAGTACGCATGCAGGTACAGCAGGCAGTGAAGAAAGCGAATGGCTTGTTGGCCTTTATAACAGGAGGAATCAAATATAGGAGCAAAGAGGTCCTTCTGCAGTTGTACGGAGCCCTAGTGAGACCACACCTGGAGTATTGTGTGCAGTTTTGGTCCCCTAATTTGAGGAAGGACATTCTTGCTATTGAGGAAGTGCAGCGTAGGTTTACAAGGTTAATTCCCGGGATGGCGGGACTGATATGCTGAGAGAATGGAGCAGCTGGGCTTGTACACTCTGGAGTTAAGAAGGATGAGAGGGAATCTCATTGAAACATATAAGATTGTTAAGGGCTTGGACACTAGAGGCAGGACACATATTCCCGATGTTGGGGGAGTCCAGAACCAGGGTTCACAGTTTAAGAATAAGGAGTAAGCCATTTAGAACGGAGACGAGGAAACACTTTTTCTCACAGAGAGTGGTGAGTCTGTGGAATTCTCTGCCTCAGAGGGCGGTGGAGGCAGGTTCTCTGGATGCTTTCAAGACAGAGCTAGATAGGGCTCTTAAGAAATAGTGGAATCAGGGGATATGGGGAGAAGGCAGGAATGGGGTATTGATTGGGGATGAAAAGCCATGATCATATTGAATGGAGGTGCTGGCTCGAAGGGCCGAATGGCCTACTCCTGCACCTATTGTCTATTGACAGTTACCAAAAGCTTAGTCAAAAAGGTACTTTTGGGAGGAGCTTGAAAGTACAATTGTTGATGCAATAATTAAATTCAGACATGATCATAGGTACAGAAGTGGAGCAATGAAGACTTCTAATGAGCTTGGAGGTTGCAATAGACAATAGGTGCAGGAGTAGGCCATTTGGTCCTTCGAGCCTGCACCGCCATTCAATGTGATCATGGCTGATCATCCCCAATCAGTACCCCATTCCTACCTTTTCCCCATATCCCCTGACTCCGCTATCTTTAAGAGCCCTATCCAGCTCTCTCTTGAAAGCATCCAGAGAACCTGCCTCCACCGCCCTCTGAGGCAGAGAATTCCACAGACTCATCACTCTCTGAGAAAAAGTGTTTCCTTGTCTCCGTTCTAAATGGCCTACCCCTTGCTCTTAAACTGTGGCCCCTGGTTCTGGAAATGAAATGAAAGCAAGACTGTGGAAGTATTTGAAAACAGTTGTGAAGAAAAGTAAAGTTGAAATGTTACTAAGACCCATTGTAGGTCAACATCAATGAATAAGCAGGACTTGGTGAGGGGTGGCAAACAGTCAACACATAATCCTCTGAAATTTCCACAACCTCCAACGGGATCCCACCACTAGCCACATTTTCCCATCTCCAGCCCTTTCCGCGTTCCACAGAGACCGTTCCCTCTGCAACTCCCTGGTTCTCATTCCTTCCCACCCAAACCACCGTCTTCGCGGGTACCTTTCCCTGCAACCGTAGAAGATGTAACACCTGTCCCTATACCACCTCCCTCAACTCAGTCCAGGGACCCCGACAGTCCTTTCAGGTTAGGCAGAGGTTCACTTGCACCTCCTCCAGTCTTGCATAGTCAACAGGATTGCTATATCTGGAACCAGCATTTAGCCAATGGGTAGAATGGCCTTGTTAGATATCGTAATATGTACATGAATGATCAGTAATGATAAAGCCGCTGACAAAATTGTAATGAATTTGTTCAGATTTTGCAATTGTTCAGGTAACAATTGTAAACAGGATTTCCTACATTATTGTTCCTCGGGAGATGCAAAGAATAAGCTTCCTTACAAACTACCAGTATTGTGGTTCTGCAGAGTTGTCTTCATGAAAAATGCAATGGAGTTTGAATTACGTATTCTCATTGATACATTTGGCAGATTCATTCACTCTTCTACTAGTATAGATTTCTGATATTTTCTTCTTGGGATTAACTAAAGAGGGTGATTCCAAAAAGATGCAACTCAGCAAATTGTAAGTTGTTCAGTTTTGATGCCAGGCCCATGGGATGTTGTTGATCTGAGAGTACTTGGGGGTGCTGCAATGACCTGTAAAGAGGAAGTTGCAGTCAAAGTATTTTGCTCCTTGTGATCATGAGAAATGTGCAGGTGCTGTTGGGGCTAGGTAGGGCTTGAGTTGTTCAACATGGGGACAGCTCCCTTTGGTGCAAATCATGCATGCTGACCAAGATGCCCCATCAAACCTAGTCCCTTGCGTGCATTTAGCCCACATCCCTTTAAACCTTCTCATTTAACAGAATTGTTGTTATTTCTTATCTGCGCTTAAGCAAGTTATATGTAAAAGCCATTACGTGAAATAATAAATAATTTGGCTGTTTTTAGAGAGATTCGAAGGTAGTTTCGGCTTGTGGATGTTATTGAGGGACAACTGGAGGGAGAGGTTTTGGAGTTAAGATACTACAACTGATTAAGTCCATATAACCATATAACAATTACAGCACGGAAACAGGCCATCTCGGCCCTTCTAGTCCGTGCCGAACACGTATTCTCCCCTAGTCCCATCTACCTGCACTCAGACCATAACCCTCCATTCCTTTCCCGTCCATATAACTATCCAATTTATTTTTAAATGATAAAATCGAACCTGCCTCCACCACCTTCACTGGAAGCTCATTCCACACAGCCACCACTCTCTGAGTAAAGAAGTTCCCCCTCATGTTACCCCTAAACTTCTGTCCCTTAATTCTCAAGTCATGTCCTCTTGTTTGAATCTTCCGTACTCTCAGTGGGAAAAGCTTATCCAAGTCGAATCTATTTAAAATGTATTTACATCTGGCTCAGTGAAACCTTTTTGTACAGTATGTAGATTGCTAAAAATAGCACAGATTTTTAAAGGAGGTTTCAAAGAGGAATGTGTGCGCGTGTGTGTGCTTTTAAAAAGAAAAAAAAGAAATGAAACCTGTCATAACTACCCATCACTTGACTTCATTAAGCTACTGACATTTTAAAAATACATGTACCTTGTGCCTTTTAATAGTTTCCAAACTTATATATTTTGGCTTAAGCTTACTTAAGATCATTGCATAGCTTGAGATTTAAAATAGGAGTGGAAGTGATGATCTTTGTAGCACATTGAATGACTTGGGGATTAAGACTCTTATTAAACGCAGTGGAACTATATTAATCAAAGTTCTTTAAAACTTAAATATTTCCTCCTTGTATTCTGGAATAGTCCAATTGAAGAGAGTAAATATTTTAAACTCATGTCCAATTAAATTGCAAACTAGTGCATGTGGGCTAAGACAGCTAGTATCGTCTCATGGTTGTTTCCGGAAGTAGACAGTCTTGTCATCTAAGTTGTATGTTAAGCACTATTTACATGAGACAGGAAACTGCTTTTCTTAGTATGCCAGAAACTACTGGGCTCTGGTCCCGTGACTCCTATGTTGTTATTTATGTAGGATAATGTTTGGGAAGGGGCACTGAAATAAAAACTAATTGAACTTCCAAATGTATTGGATTGAAAGATTAAGAAAGATCAGCATGAATCCCATAAGTCTTACCAACTTCTACAGATGCACCATAGAAAGCATCTTATCGGGATGTATCATAGCTTGTGTTGGCAAGAGTTCTGTCCAAGACCGCGAGAAATTGCAGAGTTGTGGATGTGGCCTAGTTTGTCAGATAGACCAGCCTCTCCATCATCTCCTATCTACACTTCACGCTGATGCGGGAAAGCAGACAAGGACCTCTTAGACCCTGGTCATTTCCTCTTCTTGCCTTCCCCATTGGGCAGAAGATACAAAAGCATAAAATCACATTTCACCAGATTCAAGAATAGCTTCTTTCCCAGTGTTATCAGATGACTGAACAGTCCTCCAATTTACCATGGTGTAGACCCGATCTTCCAACCTACCTCATTACAAACCTTGCATTCCTCCATCGGTAAATATAATGTTATAATGCTTAGTTTAGTTTAGAGATACAGTGTGGAAACAGACCCAGTAGAAGTTGGTAAGACTTATTGGATTCAAACTGATCTTTTTTAACCTTCGGAAGAAGCAGAAACATTTGTATGTTTTCTTGGTCATGGCATAAAATCAGCATGATTGGCCCAAGACATCTCCACTGCGGTCCCATTGATGGTGAGTGGGGCATGTTCTCCACCTTGCTTCCTTGGAGTCTTGCTGACATTGAGAGAGAGGTTTTTGTTTGACCCCGTATTATAAAGCTCTCTATTGCCTTCCTCTATTCTGTCTAATCATTGTTTGAGATCTTTCCCCGTTTCACTGACCTTTGTTTTCCCATTGGTAATTCCATCCACACCTATTAATTCCAGCATCTGACTACACTAGATGTGATTTACCGTGTGTAATTAACCTATCAACTCTCTCATCCTTGGGATGTTGGAGGAAACCGGATCACCCAAAGAAAATTCATGTGATCAAAGTGAGACCATGCAAACTCCCCACAGACAGCACTGAAAGTCAGGATTGAACGAGTTGCTGGAGATTTGAGCCGTTGTGCTGCTTTTGGATATCTAATTTCTCTGTGAGCAGTGATAGCAGCCTAAAAAATTGAATGATTAAGAAATTCCCTCTTTTAAAAAAAAAAAAGGGAAACAATTTAAGTGTATATTTTATGACCCTTTCAAAACATATGGAATAAAATAACTCTCCTAAGGGCAGTAGTCCCAAACATATGGAATAAAATAACTCTCCTAAGTGCAATTGACCCAAATTTACTTTATCTTAAAACATGTGGTAGTTTAATTTAAAGACAAAACATGCTCAGTCTGAAGAAGGGTCTAGACCCGAGACATCACCCATTCCTTCTTTCCAGAGATGCTGCCTGTCCTGCTGTTACCCCAACATTTTATATCTATCTTTGATGTAATCCAGCATCTGCAGTTCCTTCCAACACATTTGTGCTCAAAAACATATTCTGAAATTAATTATTGAAGCACCCATCATGAAAGCAGCAATCAGTTCTTTGATCAATGTTTCTCAAAGCCTTGAGTGTGGACATGGTAGGATCACAATTGGTATGTTCAAGATCGCATTGCTAGACATTGCATTCTACTCCCTCAATACCGTGCAGCAATCCACATCTCCCTTGCCTCGTTAAATCTGCAGGATTTTAGGCCTTTGCAGCTGCACTATCTTGACCTTTTGCAACGTAGAATGTTTTTATTCCACTTTGCTGCAGTTTTCTTTAAATACATGCTGCTTGGCTGCCCCTCATCCTGCAACTTGAGCTGGCATTGTTTTCCACTTTGCCCACAAAAAAAATAATTAGATCCAGTGCTTAGGTGATTCAGGTCTCTCACTTCCCGAAGGCCTCTGGCATAATTTAGGGCAATGGAATGAGATTTGTTTTTTAAGTACATTTTTAAGTAAGGAGTATCTTTACTTAGGAGTATTTGTGTAAAGTGGAAAAAAAGATATAATGGCTGTTTATTTGAATGATTGCTGTCACTCTCGTCTTTTTTTCTGGCTTAATGTTGCCTTTTCCCCCATCTTGATATAGCTGAGGAGTAGACAGTATTTTGCACTTACAGTGCCATCCAAAATGTTTGGGACAAAGACCCATCATTAATTTATTTGCCTCTGCTCCACAATTTGAGATTTGTAATAGAAAAAAAATCAATGTGCACATTGTCAGATTTTATTAAAAGTCATTTTTATATATTTTTGGTTTAACCATGTACAAATTACAGCTGTGTTTATACATAGTTCCCCCCATTTCAGGGCACCATAATGTTTGGAAACTTTTATTGCAGTTGATGAGGACCATGATTGTGCCAATGAATGTCAAAGAAGCCATTATGAGACTGAGAAACAAGAATAAAACTGTTAGAGACATCAATCAAATCTTAGGCTTACCAAAATCAATTGTTTGGAACACCATTAAGAAGAAAGGGAGCACTGGTGAGCTAATCACAGAGGGACTGGCAGGCCAAGGAAGACCTCCACAACTAATGACAGAAGAATTCTCTCTATAATAAAGAAAAATCCCCAAACACCCGTCCGACAGATCAGAAACACTCTTCGGGAGTCAGGAGTGGATTTGTCAATGACCACTGTCCGCAGAAGACTTCATGAGCAGAAATACAGAGACTACACTGCAAGATGCAAACCACTGGTTTACCGCAAAAATAGGATGGCCAGGTTACATTTGCCAATACGTACTTAAAAGAGCAACCACAGTCTGGAAAAAGGTCTTGTGGACAGATGAGACGAAGATTAATTTATATCAGAGTGGTGACAAGAGCAAAATACGGAGGAGAGAAGGAACTGCCCAAGATCCAAAGCATACCACCTCAACTGTGAAATACAGTGGTAGGGGTGATATGGCCTGGGCATGTATGGCTGCTGAAGGTACTGGCTCACTTATCTTCATTGATGATATAACTGTTGATGGTAGTAGCATAATACATTCTGAAGTATATAGACACATCCTATCTGCTCAAGTTCAAACAAATGCCTCAAAACACATTGGCCGGAGTTTCATTCTACAGCAAGACAATGATCCCAAACATACTGCTAAAGCAACAAAGGAGTTTTTTAAAGCTAAAAAATGGTAAATTCTTGAATGGCCAAGTCTATCACCCGATCTGAACTCAATTGAGCATGTCTTTTGTATGCTGAAGAGGAAACTGAAGGGGACTAGCCCTCAAAACAAGCATAAGCTAAAGATGGCTGCAATTCAGGCCTAGAAGAGTATCTCCAGAGAAGACACCCAGCAACTGGTGATGTCCATGAATTGCAGATTTTAAGCGGTCATTGCATGCTAAGGATATGCAACAAAACGCTAAACATGATTACTTTAATTTACATGACATTGCTGTGTCCCAAACATTATGGTGCCCTGAAATGGGCGGACTATGCATAAACACTGCTGTAATTTCTACATGGTGAAACCAAAATGTGTAAAAATGGCCTTTATTAAAATCTGACGATGTGTACTTTAACCACATGTGATTTTTTTCCTATTATGATTCTCAAATTTTGGAGCACAGAGGCAAATAATTAAATAAAGAGTCTTTGTCCCAAACATTATGGAGGGCACTGTATGTAACTCGAATAGCTCATGCATGTAAATCAAGTTTAATTTCCTCATTGTTTTAAAATTCTCCGTCTTTCTAAACTTTTCCCTTCTTGCAGCTTAATCTCTTAATTGAGGGCCAGTGTAGCCACTATCACTCTCGTGCTTGGGATGACCATTCCTGAGAACTGTATTACAGCTGAGGAAAAATGTTGTTGAAATGCAACATATCCTAAGGATGTTGCCAGCACTTGAGGGCCTGACCTATTGGGGAAAGGTTGGGCAGGTTTGGGGCTTATTCCTTGCAGCCCAGGAGACTGAGAGGTGATCTTATGGAGGTGTATAAAACATTGAAGAAAAAGCTAGAATTAATGTACAAGATAGGGCAATCAAGAATTAGAGGGCGTAGGTTTAGGTGAAACGGGAAAGATTTAATAAGAACCTGAGGGGTGATTTTGTATCACACAGTGGGTGCTAGATACATGGAATGAGCTGCCAGAGGAGGTATTAGAGGCCAGTACAGTCTCAGCATGTAAAATACATTTGGGCAGGTATATGGAGAGGTTTAGAAGGACATGTTGGACTATTTTAGATGGGGCACCTTCATTGGCATATCAAGTTGAATCAAGGGGTCAATTTCCATGCTGTATGATTATCTTTTTTAAGGTGTTATTGAATCATCTCAACAGACCTAAAATATGCTTTCTCAATGAATTTCTGCCACAGGCTAATTATTTTTGCTACTGAAACAAACTGATGTGATAGCTTTTATTCATCTTGAATTATATCCGTTTGACCAATCTCTTGTCTAATGTCTTTGTTATTTATGGTTATGTTCTTTGCACAATTTGGAAGCTGCTGTTTCACAATTATTACAAATTACAATTAAATTGGCATTAACAAATTCGATATTGCTGGTTTTAATTTTATAAATGCACATCCTTTATTGAAGACTAGCGTGGATTATTTTCCTATGTAAATTTCATGATTACCGTAAATCTTTGTCAGAAAATATTTTCTCGATTGCCATGTGCCTTTACCCTTGAAACAAATTTTAGAATGTTGTCTTTCAAATGAGAAACAGTTTGAAAATGTTCCAGTATAATAATATTGGAGTTTGTTGTGGTTGGGCAATAAACAATATTTGACATTAGAATGGTTCTTGCATAGTTAGGATTTTCAAAGTTTAGCGTGCAAAGTTGTTGGAAGTTCCAGGTCCAGTGAAGGAAATGGGGCCTCTCGTGCCAGGGTAAATATGGTAAGAAGCAGCATATCTTTTGTGAAACAAAGGACAATTATGATAAGGAAGTGTAAAGTAGATTGGGTGAATTCAATATCAATTCTGGTCAATATATATTGCTTCTACGTTTCCGGGGTCAAGGACTTCACTGAGAAGTATTTTTCATCACTGAGAATTAGTCTTCAGTGGAATGGGAGCAAGCTAGAAGTTGTACGTAATGGTACCAATCATGCAGGACGCATACAAAAAAGGGTTGTATGCTTTCAGGAGCTAAGTATTCAACTTTTTCTGATATAAGAATGCAGGATCTCAACAACAGTGATGCCTGGTTTCACAGTACCACCATGTCTCGTTGGGATGCTAAGGGAGGTGAGGCTTGAAGTTGCAGAACTATTTTTCAATAATCTTCCAATTCCACTTAGATACAGGAGAGTTGCTCGTGCACAGAAAAAAAGACAATATCTTGTTCAAAAAGGGGTCCAAGGTCAAGCCAAGCAATTATAGGGAAGTGCCACAAAAGGCTATTGAGGCTGTCAATGGTTATTTTTAAGGCAGAGATAGATAGATTCTTGATTAGTATGGGTGTCGGGGGGAAAAGGGGAAAAAACAGGAGAATGGGGTTGAGAGGAAAAGATAGATTAGCCATGATTGAATGGTGGAGTAGACTTGATGGGCCAAATGGTGTGATTCTGCTCTTATCACTTATGAACAATCTTTGTTATAAGAAAGCTGAAAGAACTAATAATTGGGAAATAAATTAATTGACTTCGATAATTGGTAATGAAGAAACCCTACTTTAATTTGTTAAAGAAAGCTGTGTTTGGTTAACATGAATTAATCTTTTGTTCGGGTAATACACTTCTATCCCTTTGACAAACCTTTGTATGTTGTACGTAGATTTTCAAAAGATGTTTGGAAAAGTCATACAGAAGGGTTTAGGTAGCAAAATGAAGCTTGTATAGTTCAAGGATCAGTAACATTATGAATATAAGATTAGTTAAATGGCTGAAAGCAGAGTGTATTGGTAATTGTTTTTTCTCCAATTGTCGTTTTGGTAAATGGCGGCGGCCCCTGCGGTCAGTGGTTGGACAACTGTCTTTTATGACATCAAGGCCAGAGGTCGAGGGAGTAAAATTTCAGAATTTGAGTTACAATGGAAAATTACAAAGTGTGCAAAATGGCGAGGGAAAATTGTAATATATCACAAAAAACATGCTGAACGGACAGAAAAGTGGTGGATAAAATATAATGCAAAAGGAGTGAAGTGATATACACTCTCTCCCCCTTGTTCTTTCAAAGTTGACTAAATGGCACTATTCCAAAAGGTGTGCAGGAACAAAATGACCTGCCGCATGTGTATTTAATAAATCCTTGAAATGGCAGAGAACATTGAGAGAGTGGTTAATGCAGCTAATGTGATAAGGAGTTTCATTCATAGAGGTATAGAGTCTAAAAGCAGGGCAAATGCATTGAACTTGTACAAAACATTAGTTAGCCCACAACAGGAGCACATTCTGCTCTTTACATTGGAGGGGAAAAAATGGTGAAGGCCTAAAGCATTTGAGTTTAGTTTCATTTATTGTCACGTGTGCCGAGTACAGTGAAAAGTTTTTGTTGTGTGCTAACCAGTCAGTGGAAAGGCAATACATGATTACAATCGAGCTATCCACAGTGTACACACACACATGATAAAGGGAATAAGGTGAATAACGCTCAGTGCAAGATAAAGTCCAATCAAAGATAGACCGAGGGTCTCCAGTGAGGTATTTAGTAGCCCTGTACTGATCTCTAGTTGTTGGTAGGATGGTTCAGCTACCTGATAATAGCAGGAGAAAAGATTTTACTAGAACGATTCCAGAGAGGGGAATTTTAACTACTGTGTTAGACTAATGAAGGTAGGGTTGTTTTTCTTTGAGCAAAATAAGTTGGGAGGAGATTTGACTTGCATGTGCAAGAGCATGATTCATTTTATCATTGTCATAGGGAGACGGTGCAGAAATAGACCCTTCAGCTTACAGATGGTGTAAAAAACAGATCTAACCCTAACCCATTGTATTCTCCCCCATATTTCCACCAACTCCTCTCAGATTCTACCATCAGCACTTAAGGAAATTCATCTACTATCTTCATTGGATGTGCGAGGAATCTGGAATACTTGATGGAAACCCGCATGGTCACAGGGAGAATAAGCAAACTCTCTGCAGAATGCATCGAAGGTCATGATTGAACCCGTGTCATTGGAGCTGTGAGGTGGCAGTGCTACTGTGCCATCCAGATTAGTTAGATGAGAAGGCAGATAAAAGCTTTCCAATTAACAATTCAGTGACCAGTGTCTTAAAATTCTGGGCAAAATTAGCAGGGGAAATACAAGTAAAATTATTCTAATTTTGATACTGGTTAAAATTTTATAAGCTGCATATCATAATCTCTCAAAATCGAAAAAGATCACTGCCAAAAAAAACAATTAAAATAAAGAGCGGAGATTTGTGTGATTGCTGGTGGCATTCTTTGTTCTTATCGTTTAGAGCAACACTTACAGTTGCTTTAGTTTAGTTTAATCAAAATGGAGTGTAGAAAAGTATAAGAGTACTGAAATAAACTGGGAATAAATTGGTGGCATGGTGGCACAGCGGCAGAGTTGCTGCATTACAGTGCTTGCAGTGCCAGAGACCCGGGTTTAATCTCGACTATGGTTACTGTCTGTCTGTGGGTGTTCCCCGTGACTGCGTGGGTTTTCTCCGAGATGTTCGGTTTCCTGCCATACTCCAAAGACGTACAGGTTTGTTGGTTAATTGGTATGTGTGCAAGTGTAAATTGTCCCGTGTGTGTATATGTGTGTGTGTGTGTGTGTACGATAGTGTCAATATGCGGGATCGCTGGTCGATGCGGACTCGGTGGGCTGAAGTGCCTGTTTCTGCGCTGTATCTCGAAACTAAACTAAATGTAAACTAAGCTAAAGTAGTTACACTAAGTTGAGAATGCGTATGTTGTTGTTAGTTCAAAGCACATTTGTTTCTGGATCTATTCTCTGCCATATCCCTTCAGATTTGTTTAATGAAGAATATAGTTTTGCAAAACCACTGTATCCCATTCTTAATATAATGTGTACACTGCCCAGTTTCCATTTCTACTATTGCTGGGAAACAGTTATGGGGTCGCTGTCCTTAAAACTGCTACATTTAAACTCCAGTGATCTTGGTTTGAAAAAATGCCAGATACACTACAACTGCACAATAGTGTGATCCACAAGCTAGCTCCAAATTCATTTTACATGCTTTGATCCATTTTAATCCATTTAGCAACAGTTTGCATGAAATGGAAAAAGTGACAATGATTCAGTATGGTTAATCTTGCCAGGTATTTCTAAATCTTGAGGATTGTTGAATATTATGAAATGTGTTGGAACTCTGGACTATTTGTCGTTTCAAACTATTTGCTGGCAGAAATCTTCTCATGCAAGAAAAATTCCTCAGTACAACATGGTGAAAAATGAATGATATATTTATTTTGATGATTTTGGTTGAGTGATAAATCATTGGTTAACATCCCAAAACATTGCCACATGGTATTGTACACGAAGATGCAGGGGAATAGTGAATCATCCAAAATATGATGTCTTTGTCTATTGTAGCACTATCTGCATGACCTTCAATTGATGGCTAGGTTAATAAATTGAAGCTTTGCAATGACGTGAAACAGTTTATTTTGATCTTTATTCAGTGGTATCAATTTTGTTCATATTTTGTTATGGAAGAGTAGTGTTGAAGAAAAAGCAAAAAACATTTCTATTGCAATCCTACATTGCACCTGCTATTTTATGTGTTCTCATAAGTGGCTTGGTGATAGGCACCATTTGGCCATCAAGTCTACTCCACCATTCAGTCATGACTGATCTATCTTTCCTCTCAACCCCATTCTCCTGCCTTTGCGAGTCTGTCAAATCTCCACCTTACATTGACTTCTCTTCCACAGTTATCTGTGGCAATGAATTCCACAGATTCACCACCTACTGACAAAATAAATTCTTTCTCATCTCCTTTCGAAAAGTACACCCTTTTATTCTGCTATCCTTTTACTTTTTTTAATTCTGACGTCCAGCACTGTCTGTTGATTTCCCTCCGTGGATGCTGCCTGAGTTCCTCCAATAATTTGCTTCTTGCACAAAATAATAGTTTCACTGTTACAATGCTCTTCTCAATGTGGATGATGGAAAGACATTGTAATAGATATTTATATTCTGGAAACTTATCTTTTTAATCTTTGACAATCACTGGGTTCTTTGCTAATCAAAGCCAAAAATCCTCGACAGATGAAGTAAAGTGTAGTGTCACTGACTAAGTAGATGGATGGTCTTAGTGAGTGGTAGGGACAGGCAACTTGGTTTTTCTTTCTTCCAAAAAGAAGTCATGCTGCTACGGTGCAGTCAGAAAGTATTTAGAACCCTTCACTTTTTCCACATTTTGTTACTTTACAGCCTTATTATGAAATTGATTAAATTCATTTTTTTATTATCAACCGGCACACAATCCCCCAGAATGAAGAAGCGAAAATAGGTGTTTGGAAATGTTTGCAAAGTAATTAAAAATAAATAACTGAAATATCACATTTACATAAGTCTTCAGACCCTTTGCTATGACACTCAAAATTGAGCTTAGGTTCATCCTGTTTCCATTGATTATCCATGAGATGTTTCTACAATTTGATTGGTGTCCACCAATGGTAAATTAAATTGATTGGACATGATTTAAAAAGGCACACACCTGTCTACATAAGGTCCCACATTTGACAGTGCATGTCAGAGCAAAAACCAAGCCATGAAGACGAAGGAATTGTCTACAGACCTCCGAGACAGGATTGTGTCGATACACAGATCTGGGGAAGGGTGTAAAATAATTTCTGCAGCATTGCAGGTCCCGAAGAGTACAGTGACCTCCATCATTCTTAAATGGAAGAACATTGGAATCACCAGAACTCTTCATAGAGCTGGCCGTCCGGCCAAACTGAGCAATCGGGGGAGAAGGGCCTTGATCAGGGAGGTAACCAAGAACCCGATGGTCATCTCTGACAATGCTCCAGAGTTCCTCTGTGGAGATGGGAGAACCTTCCAGAAGGACAACTATATTTGCAGCACTCCACCAATCAGGCCTTCATGGTAGAGTAGCCAGACAGAAGCCACTCGTCAGTAAAAGGTACATGACAGCCCGCTTGGAGTTTGTCAAAAGGCACCTAAAGGACTCTCAGACCATGAGAAACACGATTCTCCGGTCTGATGAAACCAAGATTGAACTCTTTGGCCTAAATGCCAAGCGTCACATCTTGTGGAAACCAGGCACCGCTCATCTCCTGGCCAATACCATACCTACGGTGGAGCATTGTGGTGGCAGCATCATGCTGTGGGGATGTTTTTCAGTGGCAGGAACTGGGAGACTAGTCAGGATCGAGGGAATGATGAAAGGAGCAAAGTGCAGAGAGATCCTTGATGAAAACCTGCTCCAGAGCGTTCTGGACCTCAGACTGGGGCGGAGGTTCACCTTCCAACAGGACAACGACCCTAAGCACACAGCTAAGACAATGCAGGTGTGGCTTTGTGACAAGTCTGTGAATGTTCTTGAGTGGCCCAGCCAGAACCCAGACTTGAACCCGATCGAACATCTCTGGAGGGACCGGAAAATAGCTGTGCATCGACGTTCCCCATCGAACCTGACAGAGCTTGAGAGGATTGCAGAGAAGAATGGGAGAAATTACCCAAATACAGGCGTGCCAAGCTTGTAGCGTCATACCCAAGAGGACTTGAGGTTGTAATTGCTGCCAAAGTTGACTCAACAAAATACTGAGCAAAGGGTCTGAATACTTGTGTAAATGTGATGTTTCAGTTATTTCTTTTTAATTACTTTGCAAAAATTTCTAAACACCTGTTTTTGCTATTTTATTATGGGGTATTGTGTGTAGATTGATGATAAAAATGAATTTAATCCATTTTAGAGTAAGGCTGCAACGTAACAAAATGTGGAAAAAGTGAAGGGGTCTGGATACTTTCTGAATGCACTGTATAGCAACTTTGGATGCAATCATATACTGACTTTGTAGGCTAATTATTCGAATGAATTGGTCGTCTTATCTCAAACAGTGAAAATTTTGTTTTTTTGGGCGGGTTTTGAAGAATGGGGAATGATCTTTTTAAAACATAAGGTCCCAAGGCAAATGCCATTATAAATATTGAGATTTTTCCACTCATGGTAAAGTCTTGAATGAAGGAACATAGTTATAAACTGAGGAGACAACCCTTTAAAACCAAAGGTATGTTAAAATCTCCTCACTCAGAGGATGGAGAATCTTTGGGAGGATTGAGGAATCTGGATCTCTGCAGATGTTTAAAGAGGAATTAAGCAGACTTTTCAAAGATAGGTACATTTAAGTTTATTTGGTTGGAAATGGCAGAAAAGGGGAATTGAAGCATTCCCAGATTAGCCAAGAACATATTGAATGGCAGGCTGTCTGGTGGTTTATTTGTCCTCTTTGACTGCAGTCTTGTTTGTAAGGATCGCGTATAATTAAAGTATGTACTTTTCCAATTATATCCTGTCCAATTTGGATTACATGTTTAATATGCATCCTATTAAATGCTTAAAATACAAACATTTTGATGCAACACTTACTCTATGCTTTCCACATTCTTTGTCAAATTATTCCTTTTACTTTTAAGTCATGAGACCTCCGGTGCTAAAAATTGATCGCAGCCCAGAGAAGTAAAATCTATATGTACTTGTAATTGAATCAATTGGACATGGAATAGACAATAGGTGACGGAGTAGGCCATTTGGCCCTTCGAGCCAGCACCGCTATTCAATGTGATCATGACTGGTTATCCACAATCAGTACCCCCGTTCCTGCCTTCTCCCCATATCCCCTGACTCCGCTATCTTTAATAGCTCTATCTAACTCTCTTGAAAGCATCCAGAGAACCGGCCTCCACCGCCCTCTGAGGCTGAGAATTCCATAGACTCACAACTCTCTGTGTGAAAAAGTATTTCCTCATCTCCATTCTAAATTGCTTACCCCTTATTCTAAAAGACAATGTATTTGGCACAATTGATTTCTTTGCATAGTTATGACTTCTGAATGTAAATACATCTTCTATAATTGTCTGTGTTAATTGTTTAGTAAACCCATTTTCCTCCATCACATCATAACAGATGCATTTCAAAAGTTTATTCAAAAAAAGTTGATCAACGGTTTCTTCTATGTAACTGTTGAACTAATTATTTTCAAAAATGGAAAATAAATACCTGCTATTAGTAATAGCTATTATTTTGCTAATCTATAACCAATACATCTAGATCATACCAAAGATAGAAGAAAAATTTGGATTTGTGCATTATTGCTGCATCTTAATTCAGCACTTCTGAAATATATTTTTGCATCAGAATTGTTTTTCTGAAAAATTAATCTGCAAATTTGTAAGTGAACTATTTAAACATTTGCTGGAGCTGTTTTAATAGAAGTGGGTGCTGGTGTTTTGCAGTGAGTAACAATGCTGTAGATTTGTCTCTCGGATTAATTTATTAGATGGATGCCCATCATAATTGCTTAGTTTATACTTTTTAAAACATTTGGACTCGTATCAGGTTTTAACACCTGTGGATGTGTTGGCCTGAAAGTGAAAGGAAGAAATGGGAGGGTTTGAGAAGCACCTTTTGATGTGCTTGGGTGGGATTTTACTTTGTACTTTTGCCTTCAGCAATTAAAACACATATTGGTTAGTTGACAATGTTTGAATTCTACTGATATTTGTTGATGCAAGTCCCTGACATCGCCACAGTTTGACAAAGGAAGTATACCTGAAAAATCAACTTGTGTTAACTGCGGCTTAGTTGGTGGCAGAAAGTTGTCCACTCTGGCTCCAATGCAGGGCATAAAATTTGGACGAGTACTCCAGTGTATTTTTGAGGAAGTGGAGGACCATCAGAAATGCTGTCTTTCAAATAACATGAACTTGGATCCTGTCTGAGTTGAAGATAGAAGATGTAATGGCAAAGGAAAATAGCTGAGGAATTATCCCACATAACCTTGTCGACAATGACTCTACATTCAAATGTATTAAACTTGTACAATGCACATTTGTTATCTGCATTAAAATACTTGTATTGAGCTGTTGAATGAACTGAGAGTGAGATGAGATTTGTTCTGCATATGTGATCTTTTTCCTTTTTACTAAAAGCAAAGTACTATAAATGTGAGAAAGTTGGCAATAAAAACAGAAAATGCTGGGTATGCTCAGCAGGTCAGATAGCATCCGTGGGTCAATGACCTTTCATTGTTAAATAAAGTGAGTTTTAAGGTAAAGATGGGAAGTATGACGAGAACAGAAAGAAACGTCTGTGATGGGGAAGACCAAGGGGTGTGAAATACCATGGCTGATATTAGTGCCAACTAAAAGGAGTGGGAAAAATACATTTGGAGAACAGTATGTATAAATAGGCGAGGAGGATGAAGTGTAGAGAGGGCAAAGAAAACTCTATGTGAGAAACAAGACGAGAATTATTATATGAGCGTTGAGTCCTGATGGTTGTGAGGTACATCGGTAAAAGATGAGATTACATTACTTGAGGGAAAAGATCAAGTTTAACATGTATTCCCTAATCATCTGGTTTTATGTTGGATTGAAGTTTTATGTGGTTACATTTTCCTTCTATTTACAAGACGCTCCTCTGTACATTTGCAGAGCTGTACATTTTCCCTCAAAATAATGTGTTGCAAAACAGTTTACCTCACTTGTATGGATCCCATTGTTACTGTGTCCAGCAAGGGCCATGGAGGGTGTGGTGCTGGACTGCCTGTGTGTGCTTGTTTATTCAACTTTTGCCCATGACTCTCAGACCTAGCGTTGGAGGGGAGTGAAGAGGAAACCAGAAACAATATCCGTTTCAGCAAGCCATGCCATTTGTGGCTTGGTGGTCAGAAATTAGTTGCCATGTGATGTCTGTCTATCTGATGATTTTGGTTTTATATTCAAGATTATCTTATTGAAGGTGTATATAATTAGAATTCTCTCTGAGGGTAAAGAGCTGTGAGGCATAATGGATCTCTGGCAAGGTTTTCAATTTTATCACTTATCAAAGTATTCAGATGGTTTCCTAACATAGGGAGAATAGCTGAAATGGTTTGTAAGCCGTGTGAAGCAAATGTTATTGCATTAAACTGACTTATTGTCACTCTAAGGTGAACTTTTTTTTAACCATGTCCTTGCAATTTAGTAACTGAATAATAATTTGATAAGATTTGAAATTATTCCTTTTACTTTTAAGTCATGAGACCTCCGGTGCTAAAAATTGATCGCAGCCAAAGGCAAAGATCAAAGGCACATATTTGAGAAAGATGTCCAGAAAATATAGGTAATTCCAAATGGATCTGAAACTGAATTGCAGAAGTATTCTTATATTTGTACATTCTTTTATGTTTAATGAAGTGAGGTGGGAGGTGTGAAGAGAATAAAAATGAAAGTCTGTGATGGGGAAGACCAAGAGATGTGAAATAATACAGCTGATATTACTGCCACTGAAAGGAGTGTTAAAAATACATTTAATGTGCAGCATGTATAAATAGATGAGGGGGATGAAGGGTAGAGAGAGCAAAGAAAACAACCTCTATGTAAGAAATTAGATACAAGAGGAAGTTGCAGTCACATGAATATTTAAACTTGTTCATGAGAATCAATTGTCAGTCTTGTTATTTTATGTCATTTTTATCTTTTCAAGTTCCATAAATGTGCAGAATACTTTTATAAACCATAACCTTAGCTCTCAAAAACCTTGTTTCCTATTATTTAATTTGAAATTCCAATTATGCCAATGCATGATTTGCACTGTCAATGATATAGTTGCACTTTGTAGAATCATCATGAGATAGGAGAGAATAAGGCCATTCGGCCCATCAAGTCTCTGCCATTCAATCATAGCTGATCATTTTCTCCCTTGTAACCCCCATTCTCCTGCCTTCCCCCATAACCTCTTCCAGTGAGTATATGAAAAATATTTATATCTTTGTTTTCTCCCATTTACGTCTCCTTTTGCTGTTACCTACTTTTTGTTTGTTTCAGCTGACTGTTCCACAAGTTTTCGTCTAGGCTAAGTAGCGTTTTCCTCGTTTATGAATTGTAGTAGGCCCTTTATAATGCTGAACAACGCATGGCTATGTCTATTCCTAGTATTTACATTACTCAACCAAGCAAAATTCACCAAAATACAATTAGTCAAGTCAAGTCAGGTTTATTTGTCACATACGCATACGAAAGTGGCAATGCTTGCGGATTTGTGCAAAAACTACAAAACAGAATGGAAACAAAACAGAATGGAACAATATTTGTCATATTCTGTAGGTTGTCCTTTCTTCTTGCTTACGTGGATGCTGGGGGCAATTTTTATTGTTTTTATTACCCTGTATATCTGAACAGTTTGTGCTATAAAGCTGCTTGTAAAAAAAGTTGAGCTATTGGAAAGCGAACAAGTTTAGTCCTGTTATGATAGTAAGAGCATTGTTTTGTGAAGGCTTGTACAATGATTTATTATTTCCTAAAGTTTATCTACTGACTTTGTAAAGTTACTTATTAATTTACTTTGGAATTTGTGATGGAAAACTGAATGCTAAGTACCACAAATTGGCCCAGCTCTGTGATTGAACATAAATTGTGGTAAATGCTTGACTGTCTCTGAGACTAGTGCAGTGCAATTTAAATGGAGTCTGCAAACTTGCTTCAATTGCCAAATTCCTTCTCTACCCTGTGATCAAGCAACTTTTGAAGCCTCCCTCAGCAGAGGACTTGGAGACCAGTATTAATGTGTTTTTGTCCCATGTGTATATTGATATGTAAGGGCACACAACAGATTTCCTTCTGACAAAAATAGTTCACTTAATTTTGGTTGCCCGTAATTGCAGCCAGTTTTCTTCAGTATATAACCTAAGAGAACCTATCTGTGTAATATTGTGGTGCTTCAACCCTATAATTAAAAAATAAAAGATTACCAATGAGTAATATTGTGGCATTAAATTTTCTGAACTTTATTGCAATGATAATAGAACGGCAGCGTCTGAGCAGGGTTTTGATTCACAATTGTTTGTTCCTTTGTAAGAATTACTGAAAAAGGTAACTGTTATTTTATTCCACGATGAATTATGCCTGCCTGTGTATTTGTAGGAGTGTTTAATCATTGTGATCTCTTCTTAAATTTTTTTGCATGCCTCAATATAGTTTTGAGCATTTTATCATGTTTAAATTCTATTAGTCTCTCGCAAAAATTAGACTAAGGTTCAGAAAATATTGGAGTTTGATGCCCAATTAGTTAAATAGAATGAGTTCTGGCGTATCCGGTGTAAATGTTTTTGTGTAAATATTTATTGACAAACTTAATGCAAAATATGTATTTACTTCATGTAACTTTTAACCTATATATGTTGAACTCAATTTGATTGAAACTCCTGCAACAAATATTTTTATTTTCCAATGGAATTTAATTCAGATAAGTGTGAGATGTTGCATTTTGGGAATGCAGGTACCTTGGCATGTTTTTGGCACATTGGCCTTCAGTCAAAAAACTAAGTATAGAAGTTGGGACATTATGTTAAGGCTTTACGAGATGTTAGTGAGGACATTCTTGGAGTATTGTGTTCAGTTTTCGTGTACTACTATGGGAAGCATGGCATTAAGCTGAAAAAGGTTCAGAGAAGATTTAGGAGGATATTGCCAGGACTCGAGGGTATGAACTTACCGGGAGAGGTTGGGCTGTCTACTTTCTTTTGGAGCTCAGGATGCCAAGGGATGATCTTAGAGACACACAAAATCATGAGGGGAGCAGATAGGGTAAATGCACAGTGCTTTTTCCCAGTGTTGGGGAATCTACAACTAGAGGCTGTCGGTTTAGGTGAAAGGGAAAAAATGAGGAGGAAAGGAATCCGAGGGGCAACATTTTCACAGACAGTAGTGGGTATGTGGAATGGGTTGCCAGAGGAAGTAGTTGAGGCAAGTGCAATAACAAGATTTAAATGACATTTGGATAAGTACATGAATCAGAAAGGTTTAGATGGACATCTTGGGCAGCATGGACGGGTTGGGCCAAACGGTCCGTTTCCATACTATCTGATTCAATACCTCTAATGTGTCGGGTTCAAAAATGCATATTTCAATCAATTAAATCTATCTTTCAAATGGTTGTGTTTGAAGTGCCCCACTGTAGAAACCAACTTAAAGCCTAGGGTTTCGGCCCGAAACGTTGCCTATTTCCTTCGCTCCATAGATGCTGCTGCACCCGCTGAGTTTCTCCAGCATTTTTGTGTGCCTTTAAAGCTTAGGAATTCTACTAAGATTGTTAGGAACAATAGTATAGGAATAGGTCCTTCAGTCCACAATGTCCATGTCAAACATGATGCCAGGTTAAGTTAATCTCCTCTGCCTGCACCTGATCTATATCCCTCCATTCCCTGCAGATCCATGTGCTTATCTAAAAGCCATTCCAATGCTACTATTGTATCTACTTTCACCACCACCTTTGGCAGAGCTTTCCAAGCACTCGGCACTCTAAAAAAAACTTGCCCCATGCATCTTCTATAAACTCCCCCCCTCTGTCCTTTGCTATGCTCTCCAGTATTTGACATTCTCACCCTTGGAAGACAGTTCTGACTGTTTACCCTGACTACGAATATGGTTTAGTGATTTTATCACTTGTAATGCGTTTCTTCTTTGATCTCTACACGGGACATTGCTCTTTTTTTCCCCCACATACACATTTACTTTCAGGTAGACTGATGTCCATAGGCAAATCTGCCACTTGGCCTGTGTTTATAAAGATAAAGCTGAACTACATAATTTGCGCAATTGGAACTGTCTTTTAACATCAAGGGATATAGTTGGTTGTAAATTTCTAATTTCTCTTTGGTAAAATCCATTGTGGATCACATACTTTTTAATTAATTTACATACTTTGTAATTGTTTTGATGTGTGGAATGTGATGAACGTGCACTGGTTACTAGAAAATAATCCCCACGAGGTCTAAAATATCTGTATTTTGAAGAGTGTATTTTAGTGGTCTGAGAAACGACTACTGGAGTTTTCAACAGATCTTTACTCGAAAGTTCAATAACCAGCATACAGGCTTTTCAGACACGTCTGCCCACAATGGTGGTCAGCGCTGAACTAACGCGCGCAAGGGAAAAACCGCGTGAAACCAGCAGCCCCTCCCGAGTCACGTGACCGCGGCTTCCGATATCTGCGTGCGCTAGCAGGCGCCGCTACATGCCCCCCCCCCCCCAGAATCCGAGGTACGGAAACGCACGGGTAAACGAATGGTACGACCGGAACACGTAGTCCGAGGTCGCGGCGTGAGCGTAACATTTGTGACTGGCAAAACCGGACCGGAGGGGTGCGAAAAACGCGACGAGGGACAGGCGTAACAAAGGGGACCGGAGAAACGCTACCGGAGGTAACAGGTGCAGAGGGCGGCAAAACAGCAGGTGGACGTCCTCTACGCCGTGGAGTAGCCACTGTCACTGGGCTATCCTCGTCAACGTGTGCAGGCTTAAGGCGGCTCATGGAGACGAACTCCTCCTTACCACCCATGTCCAACGTAAACGTCGAGGCACCAGTACCGAGCACCCTGTACGGACCCTCGTACACCCGCTGTAACGGCGAGCAATGAGCGTCTCTACGGAGAAAAACATAAGCACAATCCCGTAACATAGTAGGCACATGAACCGAAGACTAACCATGCCGGGAAGTGGGAACCGGGACCAAAGCGCGCGCCCGCTCGTGAAGGTCCGCTAACAACTGTGAGGTAGAAATCTCCTGGTCCGGGGGAACAGGCAAGAAATCCCCTGAAACCTGGAAAACCGAGCCATAAACAACTCGGCCGAGGAGGCTTTGAGGTCCTCCGTAGGCGATGTTCTGATGCCAAGGAGGACCCAAGGTAACTGGTCGACCCAATCAGGGCCGGTGAGTCGGGCTTTCAACGCCGACTTAAGGTGCCTATGGAACCGCTCAACCAACCCATTGGACTCCGGGTGATAAGCGGCTTTGCGCCGTACAGCTGCGCCATACCACACCACAGGGAGGACGTGAACTGGGCCCCACGATCGGTGGTAATGTGTGAGGGGACCCCGAAACGAGCGACCCAATGCGATACAATGGCCCTCGCGCATGCATCAACGGAGGTATCCGCCAACGGGATTGCCTCTGCCCACCTGGTAAACCTGTCTATGATAGTCAGTAAGTGGGTAGCCTGCGCGAACAAGGCAAGGGACCTACCAGGTCAATATGGATGTGCAGGATCCTGCTGTCCGGGACGGCGAAATCCTGGACCGGCGGATGCACAAGTCTCTGCACTTTGGAGGTCTGGCATGGGATGCAGGAACGAGCCCATGCAGCGACTTGCTTCCTTAACCCGTGCCAGATGAACTTCGCCGCGACCAAGGCAGAGGTGGCGCGAATGGACGGGTGCGCGAGGCTGTGGATGGTGTCGAAAATCCGACACCGACAAGCGGCCAGGATGATAGGGCGGGCTTTACCGGTGGAAACATCACAAAGTACTCGCACGCCGGAGACGCCACATGGCCCTTTAACCAGCTTCAGTCCTGATTCAGCATTGCGATAAACCTCTATACCGGCTTCTGCCCGTTGGGCGGCTGCCAACTCCCTGTATCAACGCCGAGACTAAGCGCTAAAACTTCGGGCAGTGCTGGACGGGACAATGACACACACACATTTATCTTTCCTGTCACATGCCGAATGTCAGATGTGAATTCGGAAATGTAGGCAAAGTGCCGTTGCTGTCTGGCAGACCAAGGGTCAGACACCTTGGTCAAAGCGAACGTTAGCGGCTTGTGGTCTGTGAACGCAGTGAAAGCACACCCCTATAACGAAAATGGCGGATGGCTAGGTAAAGTGCTAGGAGCTCCCTGTCGAAAGCGCTGTATTTAACTTTGGGGGCTCGCAGTTGCCTGCTGAAAAATGGCAGCGGCACCTGAGCACCCATGGAAAACCCACACAGTCAAAGAGAGAATGTACAAACTCCGTACAGACATCACCCGTAGTCAGGATTGAACCAAACTGATTGCAAGGCAGCAACTTTACCACTGTACTGCCCCCAAATCATTCGCAATTACTTAAACCTAATGATCTTCAGGCATGTCTGTGGGCTTTGTCATTGTCAAGGTGCTGTTTTTCTGAAAGTCCCACAGAAGGACTGATCGTGAATTTAAAATCTGTTTTACCACATGACCAGGAAACATTTAGATTTTGATTTCTTTCAGTTTCTGAATTGGACTGATTAAATTCCAATTTTGAGATATGGGAACCTCTGGTCATTAATTTACCCTCTGGTCAAATTAATTTTAGTGCTGCTATAATTGGTCAGAAATAAAAAATAAAATCTAATACTAGAATGTAAATTCCTTCCAGAGATTGAAATTCACAACATGGTTACAAACAATACTTTGCATTAGAAGTTGGCGTAAATTACAAACTCCCAGGAGATGGAGGAAGGTTGGTTGCGTGAGTAATCCAGAACGCACGCACTGAACTCTTGACTCTACATAGGGATATGAAACAATTTGATAGTGTTGGCTTAAACTGAAAACTTTGACCTGTTTGGCTGAATTGTGGAAACCAATGCCAAAAGTTGATATAAACCAGTGCCAGAGCCACATTTTGGTTTGCATGCAAACTGTGGTTCAGCTCAGCTGCGATAGCATCTTAATGCTCCACTAGCACACAATCTTAAGGTTACATGAAGTGTTTATATAAGGCTGAGAGAGAATTTTTTGCATGGCTAAAAAGATATTTGGATTTTTTTTTAGGTCTTGCAAACAGCTTGATAGAACATTAACCTAAAAGAGGGTTTACTTAGCTTTAGATTTAGTAGTTCGGTGTGGCGGTGCCTTGTGGCAGCGGCTCGACTGCAGTCCGTCCGTCCGTCTTTTCTTTCTTTTTGTCCCGTTAGGTATATGTTTTTGGTTTTAGTTTTTAGCTGTGTATATGTGGGTGGGGGGGGGGAACTTTTAAAACTTTTAAATCTCTTCCCTGTACGGGAACCCGACCTTTTCCCTGTCGCGTCTCCGCTGTCGTTGGGGCCTAGCACCGTGGAGCGGCCTTCAACCGGAATCGACCTGGGGCTCCAGTCGCAGAGCCTGCGGACTCACCATCGCGGAGCTGGCTGACTTCGGAGCACGGTGCGCTGTGGTGGCGCTGCGACCAGACTTCGGAAGCTTCAGCTGCAGGCCCGGTGGACGGTAACATCGGGAGCCCGCGGGTCCCTGGTGGGAGACTGCTTTTCGGAGCTCCCGCAACGGCAACTTCTCCCGAATTCAGCCTTATTCATGAATATGATTGGGGGTTACTCTGAAAGATTCCCTTGATAAGGGAGTAAATTTCTTTTGAGATAATTCCTCCCGTCAGTTTGTAAATTCAGCCTTGGTTTATCTCAAAATAAATGGAACTGTATAATATGCCATGTTTTTTGCTATATGATAGTGGCATTTAAGAGACATATGAATATGTCAGGAATGGGAGATGGATCACGTGCAGGCAGAGATTAGTTTAATTTAGCATCATGTTTGGCATGAACTTTGTGGACAGAAGGGCTTGCTCCTGTGCTGTACTGTTCTATGTTCCTTATTTATTTGTTTGATCAATCAAGGAACTTAAATTACTTGTCTTCTCCCTATGGGAAAGTACTGAAATGAAACAATACATTAAAGGCCTCCTATTGCTTAATTTTAGATTGCTTCCCAAGTTTTGATTTCAATTTACTCATTCAATTTATCTTTTTTTAACCCATTGAATGGAATGCTCCAACTGATAATTTAATCTTGGCGTGGTCCATTTCCTTCTCCATATTTATTCTGAACAAATTATATTAGGATCATTTCAATTTAGCTCTTGGGGCTAAAGAAATCTAGGGATATGGGTAAAAAGCAGGAATAGGGTATTGATTTTAGATTCTCAGCCAAGGCGGTGCTGGCTCGTAGGGCCGAATGGCCTACTGCACCTATTTTTCTGTTTCTATGTTTCTATGATTCCAAAGTGTATCTTCCCTGATACTTGGTCCAGTTTTGCGACCTCATTTTCCTGACTAGTTGACCAATGTCTCCTTTTTCATTGGGCCAGATTGTACTGGTCATGAAAGTTCAGAAATTATTTTTCCCTCTTTGCACAGCGATGAAACTACTTTCTTCTAAATTTGCTTTTCATTATTCCTCTGACTGGTTGGTAGCCTGGTTGTCCCAGCAGTGTGATCACACATCTATTATTTCTTAACTTTGAACAGATAGCTGCTCTAGCACTTTGTTTTCCTGTAGATACTGTCCTTGATTGTTCCAGGATATCCTCTCTCTTCAACACTGCAGTGTTCTCGTTGATCTGTGCGACTCTATTCCCTCTTGTCTTACCTGCCTTATCTGTCCTTAACATTATTGTTAAGAACGGATTCTTGCCTTTTTTTTTTTGTAGTTAACTCGTGTTATTACTGTGTGGTTAATTGTATCTGCAGCTTGATAAACTTATTTAACAAGCTTCTTGGGACTATAGCAAAGGCACAAATATATTTTTGTCCTGCTTGTACACGACTCTTTTAGTTTGATTTCATTTTGTTTACCCTTTCAAATTCTGTCTTCCCACATACTCCAACCTGCCAACTTAGATCAAACCACATCCCACAGCATTTGTAAACCTCCTACGAGGACATTAGCCCCATATTTCTTGACTGCAATCCATCAGGCCTGTGCAGGTCCCATTCCCCCGGGAATCTAACTCTAAAGATGCTCAGTGCTGTGCATTTGTTTCTTTGTCGTTGGCACGTAGAATAGGGAGTTATCTGGAGATTGCAGTCTATAAACTCATTTCCAATGTATTAAAATCTGTCAGCAGGGCCATGTCCCTTTTTGTACCTCTGTCACTGTTATCAATGTGGACCATGATCTATGTCTGTTTACCTTCCCTCGCGGATTCTTGTGCATCCACTCAGTGATGATCATCAACTTTTTCACCGCGGCGGCAACATACCAATGGGCTGTCACGGTGGCGCAGTGGTAGAGTTGCTGCCTTGCAGCGCCGGAGACCCAGGTTCGATCTCGACTATGGGTGCTGTCTGTATGGTGTTTATATGTTCTCCCCGTGACCGCGTGGGCTTTCTCCGAGATCTTCGGTTTCCTCCCACACTCCAAAGACGTACAGGTATGTAGGGTAATTGGCTTGGTGTATGTGTAAATTGTCCCTAGTGCGTGTAGGATAGTGTTAATGTGCAGGGACCGTTGCTCGGTGTGGACTTGGTGTGTGCTGGTGTTTCCGCGCTGTATCTCTAAATTTAAATAAACCATGCCGGGATTGCTTCTGAGACCACAGAAATACCTGACTGCTCCTCTAACCGTAGAATTCCCTGTAACAATTGTTCTTTTGACCTTTCTGCTTCCACCTTGTGCCGTTGAGCCATCCATGGCAATATTATTGCCACCTATAACTTGTCAAGCTTTGTCCAGGCTCCCACCTCTCTTCCTGCTTCCCCCCCCCCTCCCACCACTCCACCACTATCAGTCTGAAGAAGGGTTTTGACCCGAAATATCACCTATCCATGTTCTCCAAGATGCCGCATGCCCTGCTGAGTTACTCCAACACTTCCTGTCTTTATTTTTGTAAACCAACATCTGCAGTTTCTTGTTTCTACATAGCACGTTTGTGTTGGTTCCGGTTACGCTTTCCATGCACAACTTGAAGAGAAAAATTCCCTTGGGGATCTTTTGAGCTACCCCTCTTCTTTTTGGCCATTGCCCATTTCCTCACTGCCTGTCCACTTGAGTAGTGGGCTGACCACTTCCTGAAGCGTGCTTTCTACAAAACTCTTGGCCTCGTGAATGGTCGCAGTGATGTCAGCTGTGGCTCGGGCTCCAAAGCCCAAAGTTTGAACTTCACCATCTGAAGCTTTCTCTACCTGAAGTTTGCCAGAACATGGGAAGTGTCCCGAATTTCCCATGGATAACCGGATGTTCATTCCAAGGGGTCGAGGTCACTTGCATGGCATCTTGTGTTCAATTTGTTCAACAAACAGAAACAAAAAACTGTTAAGTAAAACATTACTTAAATGTTTTATTTATCCGTACCAAACTTCCCTGATTATTTAAGTTCCCAGCTCTTTATTTAAACCAAATGCCTGCTTGAACTGACCAGGTCTCTGCTTCCCATGCTTCTTTGACGTCCTGACTCCGTCTCCCACGCCTCTTTTACTGAAGTTCCTATCTATGTACACTTGCTAGACCAGTCCACTTCATTCACCTCCGTTTAGTCTCTCCTTAGTCGCCTCTATTGCAAAGTAAACAACCCAGCCTATTCAGTCTTTTTTCATAATAATATTTTCCTGTCTTGACAACATCCTCATAAATCTCCTCATTTTCTCCAGTGTAATCAGATTTTTTGTGTATTGTGGTAACCAGAACTGCACATTTCTCAACCTATGGCCTAATAAGTGTATACAATCCTAACAGCTCTAATCTATGCTCAGTATATAAAGTGAACCATTCAGAATACTTTTTCAATCAAGATATCAACCTTTAATGATCTGTGAAGTTGCAATCCAAACTCATAGAGTCATACAGTGCCGAAACATGCCCTTCGGCCCAACTTGCCCAGACTGGCTAACATGTCCCAGCTACACTAGTCCCACCTGCCTGCATTTGGTCCATATCCAAACCTGTCCTATCCATGTATCTGTCTAACTGTTTCTTAAATGTTGGGATAGTCCTCCTCTGGCAGATTGTTCCAAACAACCACCACTCTCTTGTGCGAAAATGTTAGCACTCTGATTCCTATTTTTTTTCTTTCCCTTTCACCTTAAACCTATGTTGTCTGGTCCTCGATTTACCTACTCTGGGCATGAGACTCTGTGCATTTACCCAATCTATTCCCCTTATGATTTTATACACCTCAATAAGACCACCCCTCATCCTCCTGCGTGCAAAGGAATTGAGTCCCAGCCTACTCCACCTCCCCATAGCTCACATCCTCTAGCCCTGGCAACATCCTTGTAGATCTTGTCTGTTCCCTTTTCAGCTTACCAACATATTTCCTATAACATGGCGCTCAGAACTGAACACAATATTCTAAATGCGGCCCCACCAATGTCTTATATAACTGCAACATGACCTCCCAACTTCTATGCTCAATACTCTGACTGATGAAGGCCGATGTGCCAAACTGCTTTTTGACCACCCAATCTACCTGCAATTCCACCTTCAAGGAACATGCACCTGCACTCCTAAATCCCTCTGCTCTACAGCACTCCCCATAGCCCTACCATTCACTGTGTAGGTCCTGCCCATGTTAGACTTCCCAAAATGCAACACCTCACATTTCTCTGTATTAAATTCCATCAACCATTCCTCAGCCCACCTGGCCAAGCAATCAAGATCCTGCTGCAAATTTTCACAACCATCTTCACTATCTGCAAAACCAAAACCACTTTTGTATAATCTGCAAACTTGCTAACCTTGCTGTAGATGACAAACAGTAACGGGCCAGCACTGAACCATGAGGCACACCACTAGTCACAGGCAGTCAGCCTGAAGGGCCTGTCCCACTTGCATGCGATTCCATGCGTTTGGCGTGACCAACGGAGTTCACGCTAAGTATGCACATGACGTCATTTACGTCATGCTTACCAATCAGCTGGGCAGGAGGCGGGCGACTGAATTTGGGCGTCGCACGGCGTCGGGTGATGACGTCATCATGCAACGCCACGCCGGGCGGTGACATCATCACGCAACGCCACGCGCTAGGCGTACGCCGTCAAGAAGCTGCGTACGCCGTCAAGACACTGCGTACGACATCAAGATGCTGCGTACGACCGCAATGCGCCTGCGTGCCGTTGGCGCGCGAAGATTTCGGCCACTACAAGAATTTTGGAGCCCCGCGCGATGTCGGGACCAGCCCCGCACAACTCCGCACTTCTAAGTGGGACCGGCTCCGCGCGGCCATACGGTGCCCGTACGCACCAATCAACCACGAGGTCGCGTAATTTGCGAGCCAAGGTCGCGTAAGTGGGACAGGCCCTTGAGAAGCAACCTTCCACCATCACCTGTTTCCTTCCATGAAGTCAATTTTCTATCCATTCAGCTATCCCTGCTTGGATTCCATGTGATCTGACATTACAGATCAGCCTACCATGTGGAATTTTGTTGGAACCATCCTCTCCGTGTTCCTTCATACTTGGAGTTGTTTGATTCATTCCAGACCTTTGGCGACAACTATTTAGGAGATTTCTGATGAATACTGACAATAGTCCAGGGATCGGCAACCTTGTTCTGCATTGGGGCCAGGACCCATGTCTGTGAGCGGATGGCGGGCAACATCTATCGCCATAGTTAATAAATGGAGGCAATAATACAGTCATAGTTTTGTTTAGAAGGCGCTGTACTTAGAGGAGGGAGAGGGGGCCCGGTCAAAGCCAGCCTCTCCTGCCTCCACCGAGCCCTGCGTGACCCCAGTGAGGGAGGGCGAGGCAGGGGCCGGGAGGGCGGCTACCTGCTCGGACTGCCGGGACTACCGGCGTTGCACCGCCCAGCTGCCGCTGCTCAACATCGAACCGCCCAGCAAAAGCTCGGTGGACATGAGCGACTGGTCTGAGCAAGCCCAACCCTCCCCTGCCTCCCCTCCCCGTCCACCAGGTCCCTCCCCCGCCCACTTCACCGCCGCCTGGACCCCCCGGAGCGGCCAGTCGCAACGGCAAGGCGGAGGCCAAGCTGTCTGACTGGGACAACGAGAGCCTGGACAACACGCTCAACTCCAATGACACCATCAACTGCAGACAGCCTGACCGTGGAACCCACCTGCCCACGACCTACCGACGGGGAACACGTCACAGCTGGGACTCCCCCAACCTCAACAACAACGTCTTCCAGCGGCGCCAGTACCGCATAGGACTAAAAAAAATACGTCTGCGGGCTGGGTGATTTCGGGTTACGGGCCGGATCTGTCCTGTGGGCGGTAGGTTGCCGACCCCTGCAATAGACAATAGGTGCAGGAGTAGGCCATTTGTCCCTTCGAGCCGACACCGCCATTCAATGTATCATGACTGAAGTACAATTAAATTTAATTTGGATACTTTTAGAAACTTCTGGGCAAATAATTGACCTGTATTTCATTAAAGAGATGTAATTGTTAAGGCACAAATGGCATAAAGTTTATAGGGAAATCTCGAGTACATCAAACCATTACATGGGAAAGTCAGCTTGCCTTTATCGTTTCCACACATCTGTTGTGTTTGGAAATTTAACTTGTTCATTAAACTTGCCACTGAGAATCTCAACAATAACTTCTATTTCTATAATTATGATTATGATAAACAACCCACAATGTTTCACAGGAGCAAAGTGACACCCTCTTAAATATAGCCAATGAACTGGCCTCAACTACCTTCTGTGGCAGAGAATTCCACAGATTCACCACTCTCTGTGTAAAAAATGATTTCCTCATCTCGGTCCTAAAAGTCTTCCCTCTTATCCTTAAACTGTGACCCCTAGTTCTGGACTTCCCCAACATCGGGAATAATCTTCCTGCATCTAGCCTGTCCAACCCCTTAAGAATTTTGTAAGTTTCTATAAGATCCCCCCAGTCTCCTGAATTCCAACGTGTACAAGCCGAGTCTATCCAGTCTTTCCTCATATGAAAGTCCTGCCATCCCAGGAATCAGTCTGGTGAACCTTCTCTGTACTCCCTCTAAGGCAAGAATGTCTTTCCTCAGATTAGGAGACCAAAACTGTACGCAATACTCCAGGTGTGGTCTCACCAAGACCCTGTACAACTGCAGTAGACAGGCCCATAAGGATAGTTTTAAAAATAAGGTTGAGAATTTTAGAACAGGAGCCAATCTACCTCAGCAAACTCAAATTTGGGCCCAGTAGTTAAATGTTTACACTGAAAGTGATAATCATTAATGGCTTCCAGTCACTCTTTACCAGAAATAATTCAGTCTTTAAAAGAGTCCCCATCAACAATGTTACTTATTCATGTGCACATTTCTATTGCTACCTGACCCACTGAGTCACTCCTGCTTTTTGTATCTTTTTTTGTTGAAAATCAGCACCTGCAGTTAATTGTTTCTACTGGGCTTGTATTGGAGTTTGACCTTTATCAGTACGAACCAAGGCTGCTTTCTGATTAACTGATTAATGTACTAATTTTGGAGAAAAAAAAGCGTGCATGCATTGTGACACAATCAATCTAGTTATTTGACATTTTGCTGTTTGACATTTTCTGAGCACATTTAACTGATTATGTTTACATTTTTGCGTCGTTTTACTAGATAAACTGGATATAAAAATAATCAAGCATTTATTTGCAGAACAAGGAATTCTCATACCATCCTATTTTAGTACTAGCTTTAGAGAAGAGAGCTTAGAATTGTAATTTCTTTAATCGATTAATCATCATTCTTCACTTTAAAAAAAAACAGATTCATCAGAACAGCATTGGTACAGACAAGTTTAAATTTAAGCTAAGATTTATTAAGTTAAGCTAAAGTATATAAAGAAAACATTTAACAATTGATTGTGCAAATTGTGCAAAGCTTAATACATTCTGTGTGACTACCCATTCAATATTGCTGGTGTTATACCCAGTAGTGTTAACACCTCTTTCTTTACACATCACACCATTGCTGCTCACAAGGCCCTCTGGGCTAATGTCTCTTCCCACGCATGAGGAATGTCCAACCCATCAATGTCCGTCAGTGGGAGGTCACTAGATTGTGGTCTTCTTCCACAGAGTCTGCAGCGGTGGCTGCACCCAGCTTCAGTGCATCTCTCAGCATGTACCCCTGCATTCTGGAATGTGCCCATTAGTAGCATTCCCTTGGCATTCTCCAACGTGCCAAGAGTGCCAGTCACAGCATGGATCATGTAAACGGATTCCTACATCATGAGTGACTCCAGGATGAGAGTTGATGGAGGGACGGCAGAATGCAGCTTGGCATTGATTTTATTTACAAATGGCTGTAATCAGTAAGGGGAGCTCCCGAGAAGTTATTAACGTAATATTAACCTTTGAGGTGGGGATATCTTGTATACCGGACGTTGATATTACATTGCAGCCCTTTTAATTGCCATTTCATTCCTGAATATTGGGTGATATACTCCTAACTTTTTTTTTGTGCGTGAGTAGGTAATACAACTCTGGTTTCAGCCGGCAGTGGAGTAAGCATTTGCTGCTTGCCCCATGATGGAATTAGCTGTGAGACTAGGCCAGGCAAACTTCACATATGCCATGGTAGTGCCCAGCCTAATTCTACAATAACTCAACCTGAAAATGATTTGCCTTGTGATCTGACATGCGCAAAATGGTATCTGAGCATGATTTGTTCACAGTTTTACACAGAAGCAGGTCCAATTTCCAGGCAAATCTGTGCTAATGGTTCCGTGCAGCCAGCCCACTTCCAATCCTCAGTGCCAAGAAATGGAGCTGTGTATATAGGGTTTCCTTTTTATAGCTTCTATTGATAGTTGGATTTATGTGCAAAGCATGACATCTGATATCTTTTTACTTTTTTTGGGGGGGGGGGGTGGGGGGAGCATGGTAATGGGTTAAATAATAAAATAGTAACATGGCAAAGAATATTACAGTGATTTTAATAGCCCCCTTTTTCTTTTCCTTCTTGTGGGAGGCCACATTCTATCGGACATGCTCATCAATCATCTGGGGCTTTTCCTGGCTGCATCTCCAAGCATTGATTTTTCAACACTCGCGTTTATTGTGGATTTGGTCTTTGACCAACTGTTAGGCAAGGAACTGTACATGCAGGAATCGTAAGAAAACACACAGTGCCGGAGTAACTCGGTGAGTCAGGCAGAATCTTTGGAGGGACAAAGGGTCCTGATCAGAAATGCGGTCTATCGATTTCCTCTAGAGATACTGCCTGACCTGTGAAGTTCCTCCAGCTCTTTGTTTTTCACTTGTCTCCCTGTACTACCTAAATGATCAAAACCAGTATTTGCTGCAAAGTTCAGGTCACTGACTTGGGATTACAAATGGAAAATGTTAGAATTATAAAAAATTAAAACAAAGAAAGCTGAGGAGAATAAAGAAAAAAAACAAAGTAAGTTTTGCAATTGGATAGCAAAGGGATTTGTAGAATCATGACAGGACAAGGATCATGCTGACTCTCTGTGGAATATTTTAATTGCTTCCATGACACTTTATTTTTCTGTAACCTTGCAAGTAGTTTTCTCTTCCACCTATGAATAAAATGTGAGTTAAAGTAAGTGGTAATAGGACAATTAAAGAAAAAAATGATTTGCTCAGTAAGAACTGCTGTTGGGTTTAGGATGCCATCAAGTGCCTTATTCAGAGACGGTGCCGTTCTTCACTTAGTTTGGATTTCATAGAGAAAGTTATTAAGGTGATTTCCTGAAAAATACAAAGTCACCCAGTGTGTAAAAAGGAGATGCAGATGCTGGTTTATACCGAATAGACACAAAAAGCTGGAGTAACTCAGCGGGACAGGCAGCATCTCTGGAGAGAAGGAATAGGTGACGTTTCGGATCGAGACCCTAAGGGTCTCGACCCGAAACGTCACCCATTCCTTCTCTCCGAAGATGCTGCCTGACCCGCTGAGTTACTCCAGACTTTTGTGTCAACAAAGTCGCCAAGTCTGTGTTGCCATACCTGGAAAGAGTGATTGTTTTTTTTTCCAATTTGGGAGAGGAGGACATGAAACGGCTGCTTGCCTGGGAAAAAACTAATCTGATGACCGAGGAGGAAACGTGGGTGCAGAGAAATGAGCGGTTCCTTTGCTATTCCGGAAGTTGAAGAGAAGGAAGACCTTTTTAAAGTGGTAACATCATGCTGTGAGTGTGAAATAGGATGGAGGATGATCTGTGGTGTGTATAGGCTGGTGGTTGGAATAACAAAGTTAAAGGAACATTTGTTCTCCTGGGAGGGAATGGAAAACGTGAGAATAGGACTATGCACCAGGGGGAGTGGAATCCTTTACAGATAAAAGAGACTAATTATAAACAGTGGCATGGAAAATGGAGAAAAAAAATAAATGGATGGATGCTGGGGGAAAAGCTATAAGAAATATAGAAGGAAGATTAATTTTTGTAGCTTTTTTTTGTTGTATAATGGAAATAGGAATATATAATGTATCCCCAGAAAAAAAAACCCATTATAGATATATATTATGTTTTACTTTATAGCTTTAAGAACCCATGAAAGCCCTGAGATGGCATTTGGCAAAGTGGCAAAAATTGTTTCATTGACCTTGCTGTTAAATGGTGTAACATAGACTGTCAAATAATTACAGCAAGCTTTAGGCTCAACAATAGGAAATATTGGAATGTATGTAATATGCAATTTTAATTCCAGATCATTAAAATTCACCAACTATATTAGCAGTGTTGAATGACTAGATAGGAGGGTGGTCCACAAATATTTATTTTCACATTTAGATATGCATGGTTGAGCATGTGTCTTATTATTTGTTGCAGATGAAAGTGTTTAAAATTTGGCACTGACTTGGGAAACTAAAAGGCAAGGATTTTTTTGTTCAGTGAACATAAAAGACACACATTACATAAAGAAAAGAAAACAGTTTAAATTTGGATATATCTTTTCATTTTATTTTACTCGTAGAGGCATAACGAGTGTAATCTATCGTACCTGCAACCCATTGGGGCAGAAATGAGGAGATCAGAGGAATCCTTCAGTGATTGCTGAATCTCTGACTTTGCAAATGGCAACACCTGGATTAAGTGCATGCAGTGCCACACTGCTGAGAGCCAAACTACATGCCTTCACATCTGCAGGTGGGCCTCCCTCTTCCTAAGATCCCGGCTCTGCTGAGAATTTCCCTCACACCTGGACTATTGAATGGCAAGAGGCTTCAGATTGCATGTGACCCAGGAGAGGAGGTGGTGGGGGAGAGGGGGATGTGTGAGGTATCTGACTTGGGTCAGTGAAGATAGATACACTTGAAAATATTTTTGTATTTCTTAACTAAGGCAGCGGATGTTGTCTGTATGGTGTTTGTACGTTCTCCTTGTGACCGCATGGGTTTTCTCTGGGTCCTCTGGTTTCCTCCCACGTTCCAAAGACATAGGATTGTAGGTTAATTGGCATCTGTAAAATGCCCCTAGTGCCTAAGATAGAATTGGTGTATGGGTGATCATTTGTCCTTGTGGAGTCGGTGGGCTGTAGGGCCTATTTCTGCACAGTATCTCTAAAACTAAAAGCATTGAAATTAGATGGGCATGGGCAATTGTAAAACACAGTGGATGCTTGGCGGTGCTTCACAGAACACTTAAGGTGACGGGTGGTGAATCTGTGGAATTCTTTGCCACAGAAGACTGTGGAGGCCAAGCCAATGGATATTTTTAAGGCAGAGACAGATAAATTCTTGATTAGTACATGGGTTATGGGTAAAAGGCAGGAGAATGGGGTTAGGAGGGAGAGATAGAGCAGCCATGATTGAATGGCGGAGTAGACCTGATGGGTCAAATGGCCTAATTCTGCTCCTATCACATATGACCTTTTGACGTTATGACATCCTCTGTCCGCCTATGCCAACTGGAGCTCCTGGTTGCAAGTTACTTCATTCCCCTGCCCCACTTCCACATAAACCCGTCTGCCCTTGACCTCCTGCTTTCCCAGAGTGATGCCATGTGCAAACTGGAAGAGCAGCACCTCATATTCCGGCTTGGGTAAACTACAACCCAATGGCATGAACATAGTTATCTCCTATTTCAGGTAACACCCCCGTTATTAACCAGTTCTTAATCATTGTTTACTTTTAAGGGTGTTTATTTTGAATACGACTAGAGTTGCTAGCCAACATGTGGGAACAATAGGTGTCAGTGTTACTTGCATAGTATTCTGAGGTGAAGACATGCTGAAGCAGTTATTGTACTTTCTGGTTGATTTGGTTCAAAATTGATCAATATTAACAATGCAGAAAATAGTTAATATAATTTTTGTACCCGCTCAGTTGTTCCTTCAGGGCCTGTCCCACTTGGGCGTCATTTGCGCATCATTTACGCGACATCCTAAAAATTGGTTGGCGCATCGTGTCACGCGCATGGCGCCTGAAGATGCGTGGTGGCGTATGCAGTGATGCGCGGTAACGCGTGGCTCCCAGAATTTCGGAATGCTCAAAATCCTCGAGCATCACCTGTGTGATATATCCCTTGTGCATGCTGATGTACTGATGGCGTACGTGTAGCGCGTGGTGACACATGGTTACACACGGTGACGCACGAACATTGCCTATGCTGATTTATTATGCATCACCGTGCGCCAACGTCCGTAACCATGCGGCGCCCGTATGTCATCGGCGTGCCATTTGTGCGTCATTTGAGCACTGCACCACGTGACCACCCGGGTATAATGCGCGTGTAGTTTTGAAATTTTTTTACTCGGAAAATGCTTGCCACGGAGATCGGACTAAGTACAAACGACATCACAAATGGCTCCCAAAAGAAGCAGGGCCCTCATGAGCACTTGTCGTACTGCTAGACAATATCCGCGTGACAGTCACTACTGGCCTGTCGCGTAAATGACGCCAAATAAAGCCCAAGTGGGACAGGCCCTTTAGGGTCCGCAGTGCAAACAGGAGATTCAAGTTACGACCAGGAGAGCCTCGGTTTACCAGTGTTACCAATAAAACTAGAGATGTTTCAGGCCATGCCATTTGGAGCCCAAATAGTTGATTAGTTTATTCCACTTCTTTGACCAAGATTTTGTTCATTCCTATTAATTTTTCCCATCTTGCTATAGTGTGCATTTTTAGTGTGCCTCTGAGCCGTTTCAGGATGACTATCGACTGACATCTACTACAAACCTGCTGACTCCATAGTTATTTTGACTACATTTCCTCCCACCCTTCCTCTTGCAAAAACATTATTGCCTACTCTCAATTCCTCCGCTGTATCTGCTCCCAAGATGAGGTTTTCCACTCTAGGACATCCGAGGTGCCCTTATTCCCTAGTGAACATGGTTTCCCTACAGCTGTCTTAGATAGCTCCCTCACCCGCATCTCCTTCTGTGTCCCGGCATTATGCTCTCACTCCCTCTCCCCCCAGACAACAAGGGCAGAGTTCCCCTGGTCCTCACCTTTTACCCCACCAGCCTCTGCATCCAACACATTATGTTTCTATGGGTTATTGATAGGGGATGATCAGCCATGATCACAATGAATGGCGGTGCTGGCTCGAAGGGCCGAATGGCCTCCTCCTGCACCTATTTTCTATGTTTCTATCTACATTATCCTCTGACGTTTCCGTCGCCTCCAACATGATCCCACCACTATTCTTCCGATCCATGCCCCTTTCCTCCTTCCGCAGAGACCACTCCTTCTGCAACTCATTGGTTCACTCATCCCTTCCTATCCAAACCACCCTCTTCCAATGATTCAATGATACTTTATTGGCGCATGTCTTTCTGCTACTGGACAGCACTCAACAAAAAGCTTTCCACTGTACCTCGGTGCACGTGACAATAAACTAAACTAAACAAACTAACTACCTGAGTATAGTGAAATGCTTTGTTTTGCATAAATCCGGTAAACTCATACTGCAGACCGCACATGAGTCACCTAGTTTCTGGTGCCGACAAGGTTACCTAAGTTCATCGAGCCACAGGTACTTTTCCCTGCAACGGCAGGAGATGTAACACCTTTCCTTATACCTCTTCCCTCGACTCCATCCAGGGACCCTGACAGTCCTTCCAGCTGAGACAGAGGTTCGCATGCACTCCCTCTAACATCATCAACTGCAACTTGTGTTGCCGATGTGGGATCCTATACATTGGCGAGACAAAATGTAGATTTGGCACCAGTTTCGCTGACATTTAGGCTCAGACTGCCAAGGCCTACTGGATCTCCCAACTGATAACCACATTTACTCTCCTTCACATTCCCATACTGACCTTTCTGTCCTGGGCCTCCTCCATTGCCAAAGGGAGGCCACACATAAATTGGAGGAACAGCACCTCATATTCCGCTTGGGTAGCTTCACAGAGGTGCAGTGGTAGAGTTGCTGCCTTACAGCGCCAGAGACCTGGTTCAATCCTGACTACGTGTGCTCTCTGTACAGAGTATTGTATGTTCGCCCTGTGACTGTGTGGGTTTTGTCCGGGTGCTTCGGTTTCCTCCACACTCCAAAGACGGACAGGCATGTAGGTTAATTGGCTTAAACTGTCCTGAGTGTGTAGGATACTGCTAGTGTACAGGTGATCGCTGGTCCGCGTGGACTTGTTGGGCCGAAGGGCCTGTTTCCACTCTGTACCTCTGAAGTAAAGTCGAAAATAAAGTAATGACATTGGCCTATGTAGTCGAAGTGTTGATGAGTTTATTTTTGTTTTGTGTACTAATCAATTGTGATGGTGGGTGTATAGAACTAAATTTGACAGTGTGCCAGCAATATAAAGCATGAGGTTTGGGAAAATGAGGAGGACTAAAAGACAAACTCATTAGCAGAATATGGCAAGCGTGTGTAGATGCTAGACAATGCAGATCAGTGTGACTTTTACATCTTGGCAAAATAAATGGGCGTGTCTACCATAAAATAACCTATTGGACTGGAATGAACAGAGGCAGATATGGGATCAAATTGAAGATTGCTGATTGCTGTATTGCAATCTCTTAAATATAAACCAACGGTATGAACGTTGAATTCTCTAACTTTAGGTAACTTCTACAGGCGCCTCCCCCCTCCCCCTTCCTCCACTAAAAGTCCAATAACTAGTTCCACAATTTGCAATGATGGATCCCTCTTGGGCTGTCTCTAGTCAACAGTCAGCCCATCAGGGAACCCTCCTTGCCTCAGGTCACTTGTTGCTGGTCCTGATTGTCCTGATTTTTTTCTCGCTTCCAGTTCATGTAAACATGGAATCCCTGCGAATATGTAAAATTGTACAATTAATCCAGTGTGCAGCAAGAGATGGCTGATCACCTTTCTTTTACCTTTGTATTGGGTTTTAAAATGTTTACCTTCTGAACCTATGTGATCAGATACGGGGCCTTTAATTTGTGACTCATTCTTATAGTTTTGTTTAATTGTTTTTGTGGGACATATTTTAATTCATAGAACTTTTGACATCAGAAAGATGCAGCGATGAGAAAATAGGTAGTTTGAGGTTCTTAAGAAATGACAAACTGATGGCCCCAACCTCACCTCTCCTTTTACACTCTGTTTTCCCTCTTTCTCTCCCTGCCCTCTACGATTCCTGCTGCTCCCTTGCTCTTTGACCATGTTCTGACCCAATCATGATCCACCTATTGCTTGCCCAACCCGACCTCTTCCCGCCTTCTCCCCCCTATTCCATTAGCCGAAGAACAATTTTGACCGTAATATCATCTTTGGAGCATTTCCCTCCAAAGATGCTGCCTGACCACCTGAGTTTCTTCAGCAGTTTGCATTTTGAACAAAGATCCAAAGTTGTTCAGTGATTCAAAATGACAACGACAAAAAATAATTCCAACAATGGTGGTAATTATGTGATAGCAGAACATTGCTATCAGTTTGCACTGATGTTGAATGGTATATAAATGCGTAGATGGTGGAGAACTAATGGGTTTCTGACTTCCTGCTCTGTTGCTGCAGGGGAACAATGGGCGGAACTATGACTGAAGAACTGCTGAATGACGTGAAGATATTGCACTTATGTTGCTTTACAGACTCTTATCCAAAATGAAACGTGCTCTCGCAGCATTTGCGTCATTCAGTTGGAAAGTATGCAAACAAGATTTACAAGAATGTGGCTGAGACTCGAGAGCCTGAGTTCTAGGGAGAGGTTGGGCAGGCTAGGGCTTTATATATTTTTTGAGCAAAGGAGACTGTAGGGTAATCTTACAGAGGTGTATGAAAATCATGGGAAGGTGAAATAGGTAAGGTGAATGCACAAAGGCTTTTTCCCCAGGGAAAGGAAATCGACATCTAGATGGCAGAGGCTTAAGGGAACAAGGGAAAGATTTTAAATGGACCTGAAGGGCAACTTTTTCCACAGAAACAGTACACATCTGAATCGAACTGTCTGAGAAAGTGTTTGAATCAGCTACAATAACAACATTTAAAAGACATTTAGACAGGTGCAGGGATAGGAAAGGCATATGGGATATGGGCAAAACTCGTGTAAATGTGACTTTCTTAGATGGGCATTGTGGTCAGCAGAGCTGAGTTGGATCATAGGGCATGTTTCTGTGCTGAATGCCTCTATCTGCTGATCAAAACTAAATGCCTATCATGACATTTTCATTTCATAAAATATGCAGCAATGTTTATTTTAACCTGGCGAATTATTGCACTGGCAAGTTTTCTAATTTCTTGATGAGGAAACACTTTGCTGGTTGCTTTGACTTCAGGCTGTTTATTCTTCTGAATCTGTCAGGTTTATGAAGTTTACAGGTGCACAAGGTTTTCGTACACTAGTTACAAACTACGAACTTTGTTTTGTTGGTTCCAGTTGACCCAAGCTTTATTAATTGAAAAACATTTATTTATGTGCCTGTCCTACTTGCGCGACTTTTTAGGTGACTGCAGGAGACTCTGCGGTCGCCACATGTTCGCGGGTGGTTGCCGGGTAGTCGTCTTCATGGTCGTGAGGAATTCCTGCAATTTGGGAACTAGTCGCAACCTCATTGTGGTCGGCGCAAATTTTTCAACATGTTGAAAAATTATCGGCGTCCAGAATGAAGTCGCTATGAAGAGTAGCGAGAATTCTCCTGCCTTAGGTGGGTCGCCAGGAGGTCCTAGTGGGTTGCCAGGAGGTTGAAGGTTCTCGTAGGTTCTTGTAGGTTGTAGCCGATGCTGACTGGTGAATTGGCTCATTGAGAAAATAAACGTAAGCTGTACTTTTCAGAACCATGGATAACCGACCGAGCTTCACAGCCGTGTATTTCTGGCTTCTTAAAAGTTGTCTCCATTCATTCTCACCCCTTCTTTTAAAGGGCTTGCTGTACACTGTGTTTAGCCGTCTTAATTACAGCACCAACCTTCCTGTTCATTGCGGTGTGTGTCTATCACCTTGGTTTTGCACCGTGTGAATTTCACTCAGACAGCACAACACCCGCCTACATAACGGGCTGTGAAGTGTGCGTGTGTTCGTCCATTCAGGTGAAAGATTAAACAAATGAGTTTGCTCTTATTAAAACCCGCTGTACATTGCATATTTGAATGTACGTATATTCATTTAAAACTTTTATTCTGCAGTACAGAAGTTGTATTCATTTTGTCATATCCTAAAACTCATCCTTTGGAAAAATGTCACCATAATCCAGCCAGTAGTATTGCACAAGTAGTGCAATTAAAACAGAGATTTCCTTTCATTAAATACACATTTGGTGTTGATTTTATGCTGATATCTGCAACTGCTGAATTCCAATTTTATAAACCCAGCTGGGTTATCTCTGAATCCCCTTTTTTAACGACATATATAAAATAGTAATTTTGACATAATATTCCTAATGGAAGTGCTTTGCAAATAGTAGAGCCGTGATGATGAATTTTAGAACAGAAGGTTTTCTATTCTCAACACTCGGGGTTGTTGATGGGCATTAGCAGGTGAAGTGAAAGCATTCACAGATGGAGAGTAGTATCATGAGCCTGTCCCACTTAGGCGATTTTTTTAAGCGACTGGTTTGTCGCCACATGGTCGCATGGGTATCGCCTGTATGGTCATGAGTAGTCTCCTCAGTCGCCCAAAGAATCGTAGCGTTTTTCTGGTCGCCGCTAGATTTTGAAATGTTACAAAGATTTTGGCGACAGTTGGCTTGACGCCAATGAACGTAGCTTGACTTCCCCTGACGTATATGCTGTCATAGGTTGATGTAGGTTGTTGCCAGGATGACGGAGGTTGTCGCCAGGTGACGTAGGTTGTCGCCAGATTACGTAGGTTATTACCGGTGCTGACTTCGGTGAATTCCATTGGTGACTACCTATGTCAACTGACACAGGTACCAGCGACTGAACTATCTTACCTTGTCGTAGCTTGTTGCATGTGGACGTAGCTTGTCGTAAGTGTGGTCATAGGTTGACGTCCTAATGGGTCGCCGGTTGTCGGTAGCTTGCTGTAGCTTGACGTCGAGTAGATGGTAGGTTGTTGTAAACATTGTCATAGACATTATCGTAGGGAGGGTTCAGTTGCCGGTTTTTCGGCGACCTGCTACGACTATGAAAAAAACGCCTAAGTGGGACAGGCCCATAAGCCTTGGTGTGCCAGTTCAGCTTGCCCACATTGGGAACATCATGGCTTCTCTGTGTGAAGTGTCTAAGGTGCAGATAATTTATGTCATTGGAAAATAGTAGGGTGTGGCTTACTGTTTTGTGTGTTTTAAATGTAAGCAGATGCTGCAGTAGCTCCTCTTGAACTCTCAATTTTTAAGGATTCTTAAGCTTTTGGCACTTTGACCTCCTTCATCAGTCAGAGCATTGAGTGTAGATGTTTGGGGGGGGGGGGGTCATGTTACAGTTATATATGACGTTGGTGAGGCCACATTTAGAGTATTGTGTTCAGTTATAGGATGAATCATGTAATCGGAAAGGTATTTTCAAGCTGGAAAGGGTGCAGAGAAGATTTATGAGGATATTGCCAGGACTTGAGGGCCGGAGCTCTTGAGTGATTGAGCAGGCTCGGACTCTATCCCTTGGAGCGCAGGAGGATGAGGGTTGATCTCTTTGAAGTGTACACAATTGTGAGAAGAATAGATAGTCTATTGCCCAGAGCTCGGGGATTGAGAACCAGAGGATATAGGTTTAAGGTTAGGGGGAAAAGATTCCATAAGAACCTATGGGGTAACTTTTATGCACAAAGGGTGGTGATTATATCAAATGAGCTGTCGGAGAATGCAGTTGAGACAGTTTATTTAGAAGGTACTATCACAGTTTATTTAGACAGGTACATAGACAGGATACATTTAGAGGAATATGGACCAAATGTAGGCAGATGGGACTAGTGTAAAGGGGACATTGGTCAGTCTGGGCAAATTGGGCCGATGGGCCTGTTTCCATGCTGAATGACTCTATAGAATGCTTTGAGGCTTTCCTCTGATTCTCTTGTGTCATTATTGATGGCTTTCTCCCTGGGACGTAGAGTTAAGTCCCTGTCCCACTTTCACGTCCTAATTGGCGACCTCTGCCAAGTTTGCCCTTGACTCGTACTCGCAACATGGTCGCCACGAGGTCGTAGGAGGTCTTCGTAACTCTTCCTCATGCTCGTGAGTGGTCTCCGCGTACTCGTGGTCTCAAATAGGTCGCGGCGTTTTTTCCAGCCTGATAAAAAATGTCCACGAGTAAAAAAAAAAGGTCGGCATGGAAAAAATTGATACTTTTTACTCGTAGGTAGTCATAGGTCGGTAACTGGCCCGAGACAAAAAATGCAAACATGACATTTTATCATGTGATCATTTTCCGCTCGTAGCTAGTCATAGTTGGTCTTAGGTGTGGAAGACTGAAGTCGAGGGGGGTCGTAGGAGGTCGTAGGAGGTCATAGACATAGTTGTGGGAGGTCGTAGACATAGTCGTGGGAGGTCGTATTTTACTTCGGCGAGTCAACACGACCTTGACATTTTTTTCAACTCGTCTAGGATCTTTTAAACTCGTGGATTAGGTCGTCCAAGTGGGACAGGCCCTTCACTTGTTCTGCCCCGAAGCAGCAGTCCATGTATTTTGGCAAAGGTGTTGCATTTTTAAATAGGACAATTCTTTCCTTTCCTTTATGCCACTAAATTAATTTCCTAGCTTTAGCTTAGTTTAGATTAGGGATACAGTGAGCACCGAGTCCGCACTGACCCAGCCATCCCTGCACATTAACACTGCCCCACAAACTAGGGACAATTTTACAATTATACTAAGCCAATTAACCTACAAATCTGTATGTCTTTAGAGTGTGGGAGGAAACTGAAGATATCAGAGAAAACCCACGTGGACACAGGGAGAACGTAAAACTCTCGAACCCGGGTGTCGGGCACTGTAAGGCGGCAACTCTACCACTGCGCCAGGTGCTGCAGCGTGAAATTATGTCACTTCAAAAACAAGCTATCAGCACGTTATCTAATTGATCTTTGACAAACAATTCAGGACAAAAGTTTATTACATGCTTCAAGGTTTCTGAAAACTTGTACATGTTACTTCCATCACGGGACCTGTAAATGTATCCAATGACTCAAACAGCGTATCTTTCTCCACAAGTGAGATCCATAGAATCATACAGCACGGAAACAGGCTTTTACGCAAACTCATCCATACTGACCAAGATGCCCCATCCAAGCTAATCCCATTTGTCCCTTCTTGGCCCATATTCCTCTAACCCTTTCCTATCCTGGCACCCGTCCAAATGACTTTTTAATGCTGCTATTGTACTTGCCTAAGCTACCTCCTCTGTCCACCCAATGAAGGTCACATTTGTCAGTATCTTCGATGTTGCTGAATCCTACCTTGTGCTTTTATATGATATTTTACATATTTTATCCCTGTTTAAAGATTGTTTTAACCCCAACAGAGCTTTGTTGCAATTTGTCTCCTGGCTATGAATTAATTGATAAGAACAACATTATATTACCAGATTTTTTGGTTTTGACAACGTATTGATTAGATGCCCTAACTGATTAAATGGTCTTTAATTATTTATGTGGCTGGTATATTTAGTTTATCGAATCTTTTCAAATTGGACACACAAAAAAATCTCACTCCAAGATTACTAACCCACTATCATTGGTGGAACATTTAAATGCATAATTTCACCATATTAAATCAATCAATGTTTATTACCAATTGTTTTTGTAGCGGACATTTAAGGGCCTGTCCCACTATGGCGACCTAAATTGCGAGTTTAGAAGAGTTTGTGCTCACAGCATGGTCGGCACGTGGTCATAGGAGGTCACTGTAACTCTCCTTCATGCTCGATAGAATTTGCCGCATACGCAAGGCCTCAGTTTGGTTGAGGAAACATTTTCAGCATGCTGAAACGTTTTCCGCGAGTAAAAATTGGTCGGCATGGTTCTTTTGAACTCGTAGTGCAGTGGTAGTGGGGTCGCCATGTAGTTATAGGTAATCGAGGTAGCCGTAGGCAATCTTCTTTACTGACCGGGCATTTTAATTGGCTCATTGGGGAAAAAAAATGAAAGCACGGCTTTTCAGAACCAAGAAAATCAGACCGGTAATGCAAATGCTCGCTAAACTTTATTAAAAGTTGTCTGGCTTCTTAAAGGTGTCTCCACTCCTTCTCCTCTCCCCTCCCTCCCCCCTCCCCTCTCCCCTTCTTCCCCCCCTCTCCCCTTCTTCCCCCCCTCTCCCCTTCTTCCCCCCCTCTCCCCTTCTTCCCCCCCTCTCCCCTTCTACCCCCCCTGTCCCCCCCCCCCCCCTTCCCGTTCGCTAAAGGACTTACTGTACACTATGCCAGCCATCTTTTACCTTCCTGTTCATCGCGGGTGTGAATTTCAGACAGCGCTCCCCTGCTTTCCCTGGCCCCCGCCTTTGCGATGTGTGTGTGTGTGTGTGTGCTGATGGTCGATCCAGCTCGCGGTTTCATCGCTGATGGTCGATCCAGCTCGCGGTTTTTCAGGCGAGTGCCCTCGAGCTTGAAGTTCGAAGACAGTTGCTGGAAAGTCGCGTTAGTGGGACAGACACTTTACCCTTCTTCTTAAATTTCAATTCCATGAAGTATTATAAGGACCAACAAATGAGACATTTGAGCAAAAAATGCAGGATGGATGCGGTAGCAATAGAGAGAATACACACGCTATTCACTAGAATATTGCCTGGAATAGAGGACTATAATGTTTTCTCACTCTCTGGAATGATCTACCAGAAAAGGCATTGGAGGCAGTTGCAATTCTAATGTTTAAAAGGTGCCTGGACAGGTACTTGAATAAGAAAGATGTAGGGATATGGGCCTAATGCAGGCAAATGGTATTGGCATAAGTAGGCATCAAGATTGGCAAGGGCAGGGTGGGCCAAACAAGCCCATTTCTGTGCCATACATTTCCATGATTGTATTCCCTCTGGTCTCATGCAGGTTTCCTGGACTTGAGAATGGTATCTGTATTGCAGGCTGTTTTTAAACGATTGGAAAAGTTACTTCACCGATGTTGGTTTCCGTGTTGTTGTGTGAAGTTCTGTTCGAAGGTAGCCACAGAATGCTGGCTAACTCAGTAGGACAGGCAGCATCTCTGGAGAGAAGGAATGGGTGACGTTTCGGGTCGAGATCCTTCTTTCATTTCTGTTCATTGATGTTAAGGTAGCAGGGGAGTCTAATGTATTGGGTACATTGCTGAATTGTACTGACCCTGTTGCCTCAAATCAGGTAAAATGTAGGAGGTAAGATGTACATATGTTAGTCTATCCAATTGTATGAGTAGTCAACAATATCCATGTTTATATTGGAAAAAGTTAAATTCGGTATTGCAAAACAAAACAAAAAATCATTATTACTTTTTTCTCCAGTTACTTTGAAATCGAATGGGAATGGTATCCATGAAAACGGCATAGCACCTCAACCAAGATACCATCTCCAAGAGGGAGAAGTTCTGCTACAAGTAAGACTACTGATTTTTTTTAAACATCGAAAAGAAGCAACCATGTTTGGAGATGTTCTCAAATCTCTAGGTTGCTATGGTTACGTGATAATGCAATAATGTTTTTCTTACTTTGTGGTATCTGTGCATTATCTTATTGTTGGCAGGAGTTGCAGAATAATCTGATTTTTCTTGCATGCCTACTAGCACCACACCCTGAAGTATGGATTATAGTGAATAATAAAATTAAATGAAAATAAAGTTTAATTTTTTATGATGGAGGATGCTGGACTTGCTAAGTCTAATAATTGCTTTCAGTCTGGTGTCATTTCAATATGAAAATGGTGAGGATCCTGAAAATCAAAGTAAGAACTTAAAATGATGGAAATAAGATCAAGTAGTGTGTTGAGTAAAAATGTTAATTTTCTTCATCAAAGTGTTGTATGTCAAGTCAAGCCAAGTTTATTCGTCACATACACATATGAGATGTGCAGTGAAATGAAAGGTGACAATGCTTGAGGATTGTGCAAAAAAACTACAAAACAGAATGGAACAGAAGCAGTAATTACCTATTTGTGAAAGGAAAAAAAAGAAAAAAACAGCAATTTAAAAAAGACACCACACAACAGTAGTTTGGTACAGTAAGTTAGTCCCTGGTGAGATGGGAGTTTACAGTCCTAATGGCCTCTGGGAAGAAACTACTTCTCATCCTCTCTATTTTCACAGCATGGTAACAGAGGCGTTTGCCTGACCGTAGCAGCTGGAATAGTCTGTTGCTGGGGTGGAAGGGGTCCCCCATGATCTTGTTGGCTCTGGATCGGCACCTTCTGATGTATAGTTCCTGCAGGGGGCGAGTGTAGTTCCCATAGTGCTTTCGGCTGAACGCACTACTCTCTGCAGAGCCTTCTTGTCCAGGGCAGAGCAGTTCCCAAACCAGATTGTAATGTTTCCTGACAAGAAGCTTTCCACAGCCGCTGAGTAGAAGCACTGGAGGATCCTCAGGGACACTCTGAATTTCCTCAATTGCCAGAGGTGGTAAAGGCGCTGCCTTGCTTTACTCACCAGTGCTGCAACGTGTGATGTCCATGTCAGATCCTGTGAGATGAGGACTCCCAGGTATTTAAAGCAGCTCACCCTATCCACAGTATCCCCATTTATCTTCAATGGTGTGTGTGTCCTCGGATGTTATGCCCTCCTAAAGTCCACGATCAGCTCCTTAGTTTTTTTGATATTCAAGAGGAGGCTGTTGTCCTGACACCAGAGTGCCAGATCAGCCACATCCTCCCGGTAGGCCTTCTCATTGTTATTGGAGATCAGGCCCACCACCACTTGATTATAGAGTTGGAGCTGAACCTAGCCACACAGTCATGTGTGTACAGGGAGTACAGTAGGGGGCTGAGGACGCAACCCTGGGGGGATCCTGTGCTCAGGGTGAGGGACTTTGATGTATTTCCTCCCATCTTGACTACCTGGGGCCTGGCGGTAAGAAAGTCCAGGACCCAGGCACACAGGGAGGTGTTGAGCCCCAATTCCAGCTGCTTCTCAGCAAGTCTGGTGGGGGCTATCGTGTTGAAGGCTGAACTGAAGTCTATGAACAGCATCCTCACATAGCCCCCATTTTGGCTGTCAAGGTGAGAGAGAGCAGTGTGCAGGACCTGGGAGACCGCATCGTCCGTGGATCTGTTCGGACGGTATGCGAATTGTAGCGGGTCCATGTTGCGAGGGAGGAAGGCGCAGATGTGTTTCTTGACCAGCCTCTCAAAGCATTTCATGACTACCGAGGTGAGGGCCACCGGACGGTAGTCATTCAGACAAGCTGGGGAGGCATTCTTTGGTACAGGTACAATGATGGATCTTTTGAAGCAGGCAGGGGCCACGGACTTGGCCTGGGAGAGGTTGAATATTGTAGTGAGCACCTGAGCTAGCTGCGTAGCACAAGACTTAAGTACTCGCCCCGAGATGCCACCTGGGCCTACAGCTTTCCTCGTGTTCACACGTGTCAGAGCCCTCCTCACATCGTGCTTGGACAACGAGAGTGTGTACCCATCCCCAGCGGTGGCTCTCCCTCCAGCTTCGCTAGCCAACGTGCTGGCGGAGTTGTCGTTAGCCGGCAAGCCTGAGGTGATGTTGCCCGTCTCGAAACGAGCGTAGAAAGAGTTCAGGTCATCAGCTAGGGAGGTGTCGGCACTTCCGGTTGAGGTGGGGGCTGCTCTGGTAGTTGGAAGAGTTAACTACTGGCATGTGGTAAGCATTAGAGGCTTACATTTGGCGCTTCAATGGTTTTGCATCCAATTATGCTGTTTTTGCTGCAAAATTTGTGGTTTTCATACGATTCTGGGGATTTCCACGAGTTTGTGTTTGAGTCAGAGCAGTTACAATTAGTTACTTTCGGTTTAGGGTCATTGAACCTTTCCCTGAGGCACATGTGAGATGAAAGGACTAGTATTTCTTCTGTTTATCAGTTGTCCGCTGTCGAAGAGCCAGTTACAATTTTCGCATTGTAGCCTCTAATATTTTAGCTCGGGATGTTGGAACTTTGCATATAAATATGTTATTTAAGTTACACTTGACTCCAAATTATAAATCAGTTTAATTACTTATTGTCTGCTGAAGCTCGGTTGGTAGCATTCATGGCTCTGAGTCGGAAGGTTCCAGATTCAAAGCTTCAATTCAAAAACCTGCACACATAATTCTCAGTGGAATCTCCCAGGAATACCGAGGGAACGTGATGTTGAACTGAGCCCCTTCTACATTCTCAATGGATGTAAAAAGAAAAGGCCGAGTGGTGGTAACAGACGTTGATATAAATAGGTAGATGGCCAGTGTGTCGATAGTGCTGAAGGACCTGTTTCCATGCTGCTTGGTGTGTCACTCTGTAACAAATCATGACAGCAATTTGAAAAAGAGCAAGGGAGTTCTTGCTGATGTGATTGTCTCTACTTGTCCTGTACCAACATAAATTAAATAGTTAAGAGAAGAACATATTCTGCATGAGTAGCTTACAACCCACCAATATGAACAATTAAATTCTCCAATTTCAATTATACACCTATAAAATCCCCTCTCTTTCTCCCACTAGCCCACCCTGCCAAGCATCCTTTTAACCCACTTTCTCCCACAACCACAGTCACCCTGTTCCGCCCCTATATCTCACATGCTCATCTTCCATCCCCGAGTGCTATATTTCCCTTTAATCCCCACCCCCCTGTGCCCTTCTATTTATATCCATCCCTCTGGTTTAACTTCACAGCTCCTCTTTCCTTATCTGACACCTTTTGGACTCTTTTTCCTCCCTATCCTTTGTCAATGTCTCCACCTATCTGCCGATCATCCCCCTCACCTGTATCCACCTATCACTTGCCAGGCTTTGATCCACCCTGCCTCTCTTACAGCTTCCTCCCCCCTACACCCACCTAGTGTACTCCTATCAGTATGGAGAAGTTGAGCCAAATCAGCAACTGTTCCTTGGCTCTGCTGATGGTGCCTGACCCGCTGAGTACCTCCAGCACTTTGGTTTTTTTGCTCTAAATTAAGGAGGTTATTGATTATTATCATATTGCAGTTTGTAGGTGGCTACTGCAAACAGACTGGCTGCAAAGTTTGAGCAACTTGGAGGAACTGTGAGGAAAAGAAGGGGTGAAATGTAAAGGTAGAAGAGAATGGGAGAGGGAATTATTATTCAATCGTTGGAAACATTAGCGACGCAGTGGTGCTGGTTTCCGATGGGCACGGTGAGAAAGCGGCAGATAAAAGGAAAGTTTAGGACTCTGGGATGGGAGATAAAAATACAAACAAGTGGAATGAAGCATGGTGACTGGGGTGGTTGGAGATGATGGGAGAAATGTGTGCAAAATTTACAGCATTGGTTGTACAATGCCTTTAAGGTTGTGGTAGGTTTCTCTGCATCGTGATTTAAATGCCACATTCGTAAATATATATTTTTGAGTTCTGATTCTTGCAAATTTGATATGTGGTAAGGAGTACTGTTAACTGTTATTTGATGACCATTTGCAAGATATCATCTTTACAAACTTGCATTGTGTGAGTAAAATGTTGAGTAGAATTTCCTGTCATTGACAAGCCATCAAACTTGCCCTTTGTGGATTCTCCACTGTTAACTTTCTATTAAATGCTGGCTTGACCTTCTTGACAGTAGAGCATTAGTCATCTGTGCCATTGATAGGGATATCAGATTAAGCCACAATTATTAAGAGGGCCTAGTAGACCATAAACTCAGGCCCAGCAGACTAAAACCTGGCAAAAATTTTAATGGGAAAAAGCCAAGAACATTCCAAAACGAACTAAATAATACAAATAATGAAAAAAAAATCTTAAAATTTAAAAAAAGATATCCAATTGAATATTGTTTAAATGTTGTTTGTTAATTTAAAAGAAATGTCACCTCCCTGGTACCCACGCTGTCCCTTGTAGCTATTCCTCCACACTCCTCCAATGAATGGGGTAGCTGTTTATGAGCCAGGTTCAACCAATTCCCCATTTAACTCCTGGAAAATTATCCTAACTTTATGATCCTGTCAGGAAATTGCTAACGAAGGCCAGAAAACTTGTTACTAAAGGGCCTGTCCCACTGCGGGGACCTAATTTGTGAGTCAAACTCGCAGCATGGTCGACGCGTGGTCATAGGAAGTCCTAGGAGGTCACTGTAACTCTCCGTCATGCTCGAGAGAAGTTCCCGCATGCTCGCGGCCTCAGTTTGGTCGAGGAAAATTTTCAGCGAGTAAAAATTGGTCGGCATGGTTCTTTTGAACTTGTAGTGCAGTGGTAGTGGAGTCGCCATGTAGTTATAGGCAGTCGAGGTAGCTGTAGGCAATCTCCTATGCTGACCGGGCATTTTAATTGGCTCATTGGAGTTTTCAGAACCAAGGAAAACCGACCGGTAATGTTAAATGCCCGCTAAACTTTATTAAAAGTTGTCTGGCTTCTTTAAAATGTCTTCTCTCCCCTTCGCTCCCCATCTCTCTCCTTCTTTCCCCCCCCCCCCCCCCCTTCCCCGTTCTCTAAAGGACTTACTGTACACTGTGCCAGCCGTCTTTTACCTTCCTGTTCATCGCTGGTGTGAATTTCAGACAGCGGCCCCCGCCTTTGCTGTGTGTGTGTGTGTGTGTCTCTCTGTGTGTGTGTGTGTGTGTGTGTGTGTGTGTGTGTGTGTGTGTGTGTGTGTGTGTGTCTGTGTGTGTGTGTGTGTGTGCGCGCGCGCTGACGGTTGATCGAGCTCGTGGTTTCATCGCGGTCAATCCAGCTCGAGGTTTTTCAGGCGAGTGCCCTCGAGCTGGATTGACAGATGCTGAAAAGTCGCGTTAGTGGGACAGGCCCTTTATTCACTTGTAAATCTTGCTTATGATAGCACATCAATTGGGCAAATATTGATGTAGGCTTTTTCTTAATTGTTGTGTACTATCAGAGAGAATTAAAGCTGTAATTGTGTTCTCAAATCTGTACTTAAACGTTGAATAATATTTGGTGAATGACTCCGTTTTACGTTGATGTTGTTGGATGATTTCATTCATTTCTGCCAAAGGAACTGTGAAGCTCATCAATGACTGGGGAAAGGCGAGATCATGGACCCTGTAAATTATTCAATTAGATTGGCTACACTTGCATTGTATGTGTTCAAGTAAATAGTAAATAAAGATATACTCAGTGTAGTCGGGAAGGGTGGGAATAAGGTATAAATAAATGGGTGAAATAGTTCTATTAAACTTGTTAAACTTGCTCGATCGCACTTGTGAAGTGCATGCAAACAACACCACTTTGAATAACACAGATATGTGCGCATTTACTGCCCAAGACAAAAGTCTGAATTTGTAAAGAAGGTGAAATCAATACCCACTGTACTTTGGTTAGTGTTAGTAGCAGTGAGCTCAATATCTCAATTATGTAATTGCTGCTTTATTGTTCACTTGCAGCATTATGGCATGGGTGTATTATGACAGTGAAGAAATGAACAATAAAGTAGGTGGCCACAAATACTTGAAGAATTTGAGCATGCATTTCAATTAGTACCTATGTAAATAATTTAGGTAATTTGTTGTCAAGCTGGAAAGGGTACAGAAAAGATTTACGAGGATGTTGCTATGAGGGTAGAGACTAGAGGGTATGCTATGGGAAGAGGTTGAGTAGGCTGGGATTCTATTCCTTGGAATGGAGGAGGATAAGGGATGACCTTATTGAGGTATACAAAATCATGAGAGAAACAGATCGGGTAGATGCACAGAGTCTCTTGCCCAGAGTAGATGAATCGAGGACCAGAGGACATAGGTTTAAGATGAAGAGGAAAACATTTAATAGGAATCTGAGGGGTGACTTTTTCACACAAGGGGGGGGGGTGAGTGTATGGAACAAGCTACCAGAGGAGGCAGTTGAGGCTGGGTTTATCCCAACGTTTAAGAAACAGTTAGCCAAGTACATGGATAGGACAGGTTTGGAGGGATATGGACCAAATGCAGGCAGGTGGGACTAGTGTGGCTGGGACATGTTGGCCGGTGTGGGCATGTTGGGCTGAAAGGCTTGTTTCCACGCTGTATCACTATGACTCAATGACATGGCCTATAGGGGTGGTATAATATTTTTCACTTGTTTCGTACAATGTTCCTGTATTCAGTATGCTAAAGCTTAGAGAGCTACTTTAAATGAGGCTTATAAGTGATGCTTAAAAGGCTTCAGCATCAATATTATTCAGATTTATCCAATAAGCAATGTGCCAGTAATAAAGTTAAAAGAAAAATTACAGCATACCAATGAGAAGCCCAAAAATCAAACTTGTTGCTGGAGGTTTCCAAGTTTTGGTTATTTGTGAGACCATCATACATAGATGCATAGACTATAGGTGCAGGAGTAGGCCATTCGGCCCTTCGAGCCAACATCGTCATTCAATGTGATCATGGCTGATCATCCACAATCAGCACTCTTGCCTTCTCCCCATACCCAATATTCCGCTAGCCCCAAGAGCTGTATCTAACTCTCTTTTGAATGCATCCAGTGAATCGGCCTCCATTGCCTTCTGAGGCAGAGAATTCTTAAACTGTGGCCCGTGGTTCTGAACTCCCCCAACATCGGGAACATGTTTCCTGCATCTAGCATGTCCAATCCCTTAATAGTAAGAATGTGCTTCCTCAAATTAGGAGACCAAAACTGCACACAATATTCCAGGTATGGTCTCACCAGGGCCCTGTACAACTGTAGAAGGACCTCTTTGCTCTTATACTCAACCTCTCGTTAGGAAGGCCAACATGGCATTAGCTTTCTTCACTCCCTGTTATACCTGCATACCTACTTTCTGTGACTGATGTACAAGGACACCGAGATCTCGTTGTACTTCCCCTTTTCCTAGGCTGACACCATTTGGAAAATAATCTGCCTTTCCGTTCTTGCCACCAAAGTGGATAACCTCACATTTATCCACATTAAACTGCATCTGCCATGCATCCGTACACTCACCCAACCTGTCCAAATCAACCTGCATCCTCATAGCATCCTCCTCACAGTTCACACTGCCATCCAGCTTTGTGTCATCTGCAAAATTGCTAATGTTACTTTGAATTCTTTCATCTAAATCATGAATGTATATTGTAAATAGCCGCGGTCCCAGCACCGAGTCTTGTGGCACCCCACTAGTCACTGCCTGCCGTTCTGAAAGGGACCCGTTAATCTCTACTCTTTGTTTCCTGTTTGCCAACCAGTTTTCTATCCATGTCAATACCTTACCCCCAATACCATGCGCTCTAATTTTGCCCACTAAAATTACTGAACAACTACTTCCAGTTGTTCACCTTCCCTCTCGAGGATGTTCTGAAGTCGGTCCAAGACATCTTGAATCCTGGCACCATGGAGGCAACAGACCATCCTCAAGTCTTGCCCGCCGCCACAGAATCTCCTATCCACACCTCGGACAATAGAGTCATCCACCACTATGGCTCTGACCTACGATGGTCTCGCCGGTCGAGTCTCATCGCTAGGATTGGAGCCGCCGACCTGTCCGCCGCTCGGACTGGAAGCGTCGTCTGCCCCGACAGCTCACAAGAGGGTGTACCTGTTTTCATTAGGTACAGCCATCGGGGTCTCCTGCACTCCACGTTTACTCCTCTTTCTCACCCACCTTCGCTCCTCCGGTATCCTTGGCGTGACAACCTTAATGAAGGTCTTGTCCAGGAAACTCGTTTTCCCGGAAGGCCCTGAGGTCATCCAGCTGCTTCTCCAGTTCCCCAACGCGTTCATTCAGGAGCTGCACATGGACACAATTTCTGCAGGTGTAGTTTCCAGAAGCACCAGCGGTGTCCCTGACTTCCCATATCTTGCAGGAAACACATTGTACCAACTTGCCTGCCATTTCCTGGACAAAAATCACAAATCACAAATTGCGATCAAGTGCCTCTTTGCCTCAGCCTCCTCGCCGAAGACTCTTGAGCCAAAGACACACTTTACTCATCAGGATTCTTGAGCCAAAGACTCACACTTTCAATAGCACTATACTTCCAACAATGTAACTTACAGATGTTTGCGTATGGCATTGTATCTTTATTTTTATTGTCTGAGTTGTAAGATTTAACAAACATATTGCTTGTGCAATTTTAATTTATTTTAACGTTTCACGTCAATGTAAGGATATTTGATTGATTAAAAACCCCTATTACATAAAAATAAATTATTATTCTCCATGAAACTTAAAGTTTTGTCTCGGCCTTTGTTGGTGCTCTTTAACTTGGCCAGTAAACGTTTCAATATGCCATTTACGATTGGTTATTTAACCTCAATATGTGCATGTGAACATGTTTGTTCTTGCACAACTGTTTTGCCATTTTTTTACCAGATTAAAATATGCTCTTCTTCCAACACTTCCTTGAGTTCAAATGATATGTCCGTGTTTGGTCTCCAACTCTATAGTTCGTATCAGTCCTTCCTCTCAACGTCTGCAGACTTTAAAAAAAATCACTTGTCATCACTTTATTACTGCTCCTTAATTCACCTGAATGTAGGTCTTTTCAACCCTGGTGGTATCCTATATTGCAGAGGTTGATGTTTCAGCAAGGCTCCTTAATAAGCAAAATCTTTATTTATCATACAATGCCATCTCATACTTGATGTTTATTGAGGAAATGTTTTCCTTGTTTTCAAAGCTGCTGCTGAAAGCATATAAGGCAAAATTCCATTGCAAATAGTTCTGTGTTATTGACGTGCACCCTTCAAAACAATTACATGGTTTGATGTTTAGATTAACCTTTTATATAGTTTAGTTTAGTTTGGTTTAGAGATACAGCGCGGAAACAGGCCCTTCAGCCCACGGAGTCCGCACCGACCAATGACCCCCGCATATTAACACTATCTTACACCCACACTATGGGACAATTTACAATTGTCAATAGGCTGTGGACGAGTGAGTATGAGTATTTGAATCACCGCCTTCAGGACAGAGCCAAGGCAATGGTCCATAGGTACACCATGTTCGTGAGCGCCCGTAACTAGGGACCAGTGCTCCGGGTGGTGTTTTCGAAGGGGCGAGATCTATGTGAACACGTGATTTGATGCCTGCCATCAGGGACGGGATGGGGGTGGGATCCATGTGTACGTGATAGATGCAGGCCGCCATCCGCTCACAGACATGCATCCTGGCCCCTACGCAGAACAAGGTTGCCGACCCCTATTCCTGAATCTGATGGTGTGGAGTACAGGATTCTGTGCCTCCTGCCTGATGGTAACAGCGAGAACGGTGCATGACCCAGAAGGAGGAGATCCGTAATGGATAATGCCTCTTTCTGGATGGTTGGGAGGTGTTGATGATAGATGCCTGCTTCTTGAAGTCGGGATGCTTTGCTCGTGGTGGATGGGCTGAATCCACCACTCTCTGGAGCCTCTCGCATTCCTGTGCATTGGAATTGCCTTACTAGGCCATGATCCAACCAGTCACGATATGTTCTATGGTGCAGCTGAAAGACGTTTAATGGTATTCAGTGACATGCCATACCTTTTTAAACTTTAATGAAATTAGAGGCACTGGTGAGCCAGCTTTGTGATTGCAACTACAGTGGCTTGCAAAAGTATTCATACCCCTTGAACTTTTCCACATTTTGTCACGTTACAACCACAAACGTAAATGTATTTTATTGGGATTTTATGTGATAGACCAACACAAAGTGGCGCATAATTGTGAAGTGGAAGGAAAATGATACATGGTTTTCAAATTTTTTTACAAATAAAAAACTGACAAGTGTGGCGTGCAAAGGTATTCAGCCCCCCTGAGTTAATACTATGTAGAACCACCTTTTGCTGCAATTACAGCTGCAAGTCTTTTGGGGTATGTCTCTACCAGCTTTGCACATCTAGAGACTGAATTTTTTGCCCATTCTTCTTTGCAAAATAGCTCAAGCTCAGTCAGATTGGATGGAGAGCGTCTGTGAGCAGCAATTTTCAAGTCTTGCCAGAGATTCTCTATTGGACTTAGGTCTGGACTTTGACTGGGCCATTCTAACACATGAATATGCTTTGATCTAAACCATTCCATTGTAGCTCTGGCTGTATGTTTAGGGTCGTTGTCCTGCTGGAAGGTGAACCTCCGCTCCAGTCTCAAGTCTTTTGCAGACTCTAACAGGTTTTCTTCCAAGATTGCCCTGTATTTGGCTCCATCCATCTTCCCATCAACTCTGACTAGCTTCCCCGTCCCTGCTGAAGAAAAGCAACTCCACAGCATGATGCTGCCACCACCATGTTTCACAGTGGGGATGGTGTGTTCAGGGTGATGTGCAGTGTTAGTTTTCCGCCACACATAGCGTTTTGCATTTAGGCCAAAAACTTCAATTTTGGTCTCATCTGACCAGAACACCTTCCTCCACATGTTTGCTGTGTCCCCCACATGGCTTGTGGCAAACTGCAAACGGGACTACTTATGGCTTTTTTTTCAACAATGGCTTTCTTCTTGCCACTCTTCCATAAAGGCCCGATTTGTGGAGTGCACGACTAATAGTTGTCCTGTGGACAGATTCTCCCACCTGAGCTGTGGATCTCTGCAGCTCCTCCTGAGTTACCATGGGCCTCTTGGCTGCTTCTCTGATCATGCTCTCCTTGCCCGGCCTGTCAGTTTAGGTGGACGGCCATGTCTTGGCAGGTTTGCAGTTGTGCCATACTCTTTCCATTTTCGGATGATGGTTTGAACACCTCCGTGAGATGTTCAAAGCTTGGGATATCTTTTTATAACCTAACCCTGCTTTAAACTACTCCACAACTTTATCCCTGACCTGTCTGGTGTGTTCCTTGGGCTTCATGATGCTGTTTGTTCACTAATATTCTATAACAAACCTCTGAGGCCTTCACAGAACAGCTGTATTGGTACTGAGATTAGATTACACACAAGTGGACTCTATTTACTAATTATGTGACTTCTGAAGGCAATTGGTTGCACTGGATTTTATTTAGGGGTATCAGAGTAAAGGGGGCTGAATACTTTTGCATGCCACACTTTTCAGTATTTTATTTGTAAAAAAATTTGAAAACGATGTATCATTTTCCTTCCACTTCACAATTATGCGCCACTTTGTGTTGGTCTATCACATAAAATCCCAATAAAATACATTTACGTTTGTGGTTGTAACGTGACAAAATGTGGAAAATTTCAAGGGGTATGAATATTTTGCAAGCCACTGTATGTGCTGAGACCATGAAAAGTCATCCTGAATGATATCACCCAGCCATTTGAAGACCTATGAAGATTGCAAACCATTTTTATTTGCTTCTTATCAATTTATCCCAATTGTATTCTGTGAAAACAAATGGGTTAGGAACATTAAGTTCAGTTTCTAAGTGAAGATCTAGTGGTAAATACTAAAAAAATAAAATCCTAATCAAATATATCAACTTTGTGTTTTGATAATGTATAAGGAAACAGATAATTAAATTGCTTAAAGTTCAAAGAAAGCATTCCAATGCATGCATGTTTTTCATGTTGCAACATAATAGTGGGATGACCTGCTCCTTTGTTATAGATCATAAGATCATAAATGATTGGGGTATAATTAGGCCATTCAGCCCATCAACTCTACTCTGCCATTCAATCATAGCTGATCTATCTCCCCCTCCTCACCCCATTATTCTGCCTTCTCTCCATAACCTCCGACACCCGTACTAATCAAGAATCTATCTATCTATCTCTGCCTTAAATATATCCACTGACTTTTCCTTCACAGCCATCAGTGGCAATTTATCTTTTATCACAGCCTTCTATACATCAAATTTATTTGAAGGAACTTCTCTCTATTTTGTGCACAGGAGTGGAATAGCATCCCCAAAATCTTTTAATTTACCTTTGATTTTATAACTGTGGTTTAGTAATGCATTCACTTCCTAAATTGTGCAACTTGGACAAACATTGGTTCAACCTGCATTTACAGAGCTTGCAGAAATGTAACAGAGCCCTGAAGCACTTTTTTTTGGACTGTGACCTGACATTTTCAGAAAGCAGCAAGCAACCTAAATGTATCACTCAACTACCCTCCAATTCTGCACTATTAAGCAGATTTTTGTGCATTAATTTGAAAGTCACTTCAACTTGATCAGCAAGGCTCATTGCAATTCTGGACCCTCTGACTGTAAATTGAATCACATTGCAGAAATTGGGAAACATTCTCTGCCCATAGAATTACTAACACGCTAAACTCTGCATCCTCGGCCCAAACTGCTTTTAAAATTATCAGACACTCTGAAGACACACACATGCCTCTCACTTTCACTTAAAATAGTTAAAAGCACAAAAATACTATTAAATTGATTAATGAAAAAAAACAAAAAACACCACACATTTAATTTATATATTTGAAACTATTCGTTTATATTGAAATGACTTGAGTTGAACAACCTGAGTTGGGTCCAAAGTTCGGCATGTTCAATGGGCAAACAGAAAGTTGTGAAGAAATTAAAACATTGAGAGGGTTAATAGGCCTGAAAAGTCTGAATCTTTGTCTGGCATTGTGACTGGTTATATGGATAAGTGTAATCAATGTATTTTTTCCATTGTAAAAAATTATTCTCTACCTGCTGACAGTGCAAAAGTTAATGTGTAATCGTTTCTGGACAACATGTTTATACATGCTGTGTGTTGATGTGCTGGCCACTACTTTGTGTCAGAGAAAATAAAAATAAATTGCATAATATAGTCTGAAAATAAAATTAATATAATGATCTTTTCAAATGAACGCAGACATTTTGGTCTAGCGTTACAGAACCTCGTCACATGTTTGAAATTTACTTAAGAATTTTAGATTCTCCATATGGCATTAAAAGTGTTTCAGTAAACAATAGAATTTAAGCTATGTTCTCCAGAGAGAACATATCTATTATTATACTAAAAGTCTCATCTTGGCCACTTCCTGTCTATGTTGTTAATTGATTTTAGAAAAAACGCGGCCCTATATTACGATGATTGTTCCCGCCATCTTACTCACAGTCTTCCCCCGCTGCAGCAGCCCCAAGGATTTTTCCGATCGCTGAAAAATAAAAAAAGATATCAATGTTTTAAAAAATCTTGAGATCAGCTGATTGGTCCTCTCGCCTGTCAATCACCATGCTGACGGTAACGCCCCTTCCGGGGGGGGGGGGGGGCAGGAGTATAAAGCCCCTGATGCTGGAAGTGAGTCAGTCACTCTGGAAGATTATGAGGGAGAGTCCACAACTGTGATTCTAAGCTGTGAGTCAACTGAACTGTGAGTCAACTGAACTGTGAGTCTACTGAACTGTGAGACTGCAATGTACGCTATATAAATCCCATCCATTATTATTATTATTACTTGCAATAAATTATTTGTTAGCCCTTAATGAAAATGAAATGAGTTGTTTGACCTGTCCTGTGCTTGAAATTGAAATGGAAATGGAAATGAAATTAAAATGAAATGAGCTGTTTGGCCTGCTCTGTGCTTGAAACTGAAATGGAAATGGAAATGAAATGAAAATGAAATAAGTTGTTTGGCCTGTCCTGTGCTTGAAATTGAAATGGAAACAGAAATGAAATGAAAATGAAATTACTTGTCTGGCCTGCCCTGTGCTTGAAATTGAAATGGAAATGGAAATGAAATGAAATGAGTTGATTGTCATGCCTAAAACCACTCATTTCGGCCCAAAAGGCCCCTATTAGGAGGAGCATTTTGGCCCAAAAAGCCCGTGCCGGGCCAAGAAAAGTCCAGAAAAAGCGAAATTTCACTGAGATTTCACTCTGATTTTTTTAATTAAAGATCAATTTGGCCCATCAGGCCTTTACTCGCCCAGGACCTGCCAGCCCACCAATCCATTTGGCCCACAATGTCCATACTAGTCCTCTGGAAACCCGTCCCTTCGGCCCACAACACCCATACTAGCACTCTGGAAAGCCCCCCCCTACCTGGGCAGAATTTCTGGCAGTTTCTGAGCTGCCAGCCCACCAGGCCTGAGTGGCTGAGCTGCCAGTCCACCAATCCATTCGGCCCACAATGTCCATACTAGCCCTCTGGTAACCAGTTCCTTCGGCCCACAACACCCATACTAGTGCTCCAGAAAGCCCCCCACTGGCCACCAATATTGGAATCCGTGTGAACATGGGACCCAACAGGTCCCACAGTCTGGTCTTCTTTAAAAGTCAATTCTCAGATAGTGGGAATGAAGTACACAAAATAAGACATTTGTGTAACATTTAAAAGCAAACAAATATTGAGAACAAAGATGCAAGAGGCTGCAGTTGCTGGAATCTTCAGCTAAAAACAAAGTGCTAAAGGAATTCAGCAGGTCAGGCAACATCAGTAGAGGGAATGGACAGACGACATATCGGGTCGGGACCATGTTTACAACTGTTCTCAAATATTGAGAACATATAGATGTTTGTGTAATCTTGTGGTTTGAACTTTAAAGTATATAGCAGGCCAGTGAATGTCTGTAAACAGTGTAAACATTTCCTAACTTAAATTAGAAATATTCATACTAATGTGCACTTTAATAAGCACAAGATGGCTGTTGGAGGCAGTTGACAGTCTGCGATTATAATGTTATCAGCGCTTGAGAACAAGCTGAATGTTTTAATGCTGTATCATGGTGGTTTGATTTCACTTTTTGACATTCACGGCTGTTAATTAGAATGTATGAATAGAATCCGGAATCTCCGATTTGATTCCATACCTGCCTCTGTTAATTCTTGTCCTGTAGGTTATTTTATGGCAGGCACATTTATTTTGCCAAGATGTAAAAATTACACAGATCTGCATTGTATAGCATCTGCAACACGCTTGTCCGATTCTTCCAATGAGTTTGTTTTTTAGTCCTCCTCATTTCCCCCAAACCTCTTGCTTTATGTGGCTGGCACACTGTCAAATTTGGTTCTATACAACAACCATCTCCATTGATGGGTACACAGAACAAAAATAAACTCATTAACACTTTGAGTACATAGTTGAATCGTTTGGCCAATGTCATTAATACATCACCGCAACTATTCCCTGTATCTTCACTAACTCCACTTGGATATTGTTACAGTAACATATGCCAAGTTCTTGAATATTTCTAGCAAATGTTAAAAATCCATTTAAATCATTGTCATGTCAAACAAAGCTATTTAGTATGATTTGCCTAAAGCAAATGTGTGGATTTCAGACTCATGGTCATGCAGCACAGAAACAGGCCCTTGGAGTCCATCTCACCCGCGCTGCCCAAGATCCCCATCTAAGCTAGTTGATTTTAATGTGTTTTACCCATATTCCTCTGAACCTATCGTATCCATGTACCTGTCCCTTAAATGTTGTTATTGTGCTCGCCTCAACCACTAAGTCTCACAGCTCGTTCCATAGACGAACCACTGCCTTTGTGAAAAAGTTACACATAAGGTTCCAATTCATTTTTTCTTCCTCTTTCTTTAAACCTATGTCCTCTAGTCTTGATTCCACTTTCCCAGGAGAAAAAAAGCTTTTGTGCACGCACCCTATCTATGCCCTTCATAATTTTACACACCTATATCAAAATCAACCCTCTGTCTCTTATGTTTCAAGGAATAAAGTCTTAGCCTGCCCAGCACATCCCCATAACTCAGACGCTTGAGACCTGGCAACATCCTTACAAATCTTGTCTGCACTCTTTCCAGGTTTTTGACATTTTTAATAGAGCTCGGCGACCAATACTGGACATGATGCTCCAAGCGTGACCACAGAACATCCCAAATCCTGTACTCAATGCCCTGACTAATAATGGCCAGCTGACAAAAGCTTTCTTCACCACTCTGCCTACTTGTGATGTGACTTTTGGTGAACTATGTACTTGTACTCCGAGGTCCCTCTATCTACAGTAGAATGCTCTCCAGGGCCCTACTACTCACGGTGACAGTCTTGCTCTAGTTTGACTTACCAAAATGCAACATCTCGCACTTATTTGAATTAAATTCCATGAGCCATTCCTCAGCCCACTTTTGCAGCTGATCAAGATGCCATTGTAATTCTTGATAACCTTCATTGTCTACAACACCACTTATTTTAGTGTCATCTGTAAACGTACAAACCATGTATTCTACCTTCCCATCCATATTGTTAATATAGATAATAAACAGCAAAGGGTCCAACACCAACTGAGGAAAACATTTTTCACACAGAGAGTCAATCAATCAATCAATCAATCAATCAATCAATCAATCAATCAATCAATCAAGCACTTTATTCATGCCCGAGGGGCAATTTAAAAGGGCGCATTACAGTAGCTTTAAAAAAAAAAAAAGAAGGACACAATCAACGAAGTGACAAACATTCAAAGCTACTCTCTGCACTGACCGGTCGACCGCACGAGCAGTGACCCGGCAAGGATTGGGTTGTCAGCAGCGATACAATAATAAAGAACACACAAAATGTAACACAAACATCCACCACAGCATTCATCACTGTGGTGGAATGCACAAAAATTTGGCCAGTCCTCCTCCATCCACCCCCCCCCCCCCCCCCCCCCCCCCCCCCCCCCCGTGGACAGGACCAGAGTCCAAAGTCAGTCCAGGATCGGCTCTTCCTCACCGGAGACCGCGGCTTTAGATTGTTGTAGGCCGCAGGCCGGCGGTCAAGATTTAAAGTCCCCGCCGCAGCCAGAAGCACCGTAGACTGCAGGGCCGGCGGTCGAAGCTCCCCTACCGGGGTGATGGTAAGTCCATGCCGGCCCCGCGGTAGAAGTTGGCTGCGGGCCGGCAGTGATGGCTTCTTCTTCCCCCGGGTCCCCCACGAGGGATCCCGGGCTGTAGACGCCGCACCAGCTGGAGCTCTGCAGACCGCGACTTCAGGCTGCCGGCAGCCCCGGGCCAGCGAAACGGAGCGCTCCCCTCCAGCGAGCCCCAGCGAGGGTTCACCCGCTCCACAACGAGAGTCCACGCTGCGCCCGCCGCTGAAGCCCCGGGCACGTCTCCGGGAAGGCCGCGCCGATCCTTGATGTTAGGCCACGGGGGAGGCGACCTGGAAAAAGTCGCCTCTCCATGGAGGAGGCGACCGAAGCGGTTTCCCCCTTACCCCCCCACACCACCCCCCACACAAAACACACAAAAAAACATTAAATACATACTTAAAAACATACTAAAAAATAAAATAAAGTTGAAAAAACTGACGCACTGCTGACATGGCTGCTGCCAGAACAGCGCCCCCGGAGTATATCCCCGGAGAGTGGTGAATCTCTGGAATTCTCTGCCACAAAAGGTAGTTGAGGCCAGTTCATTGGCTATATTTAAGAGGGAGTTAGATGTGGCCCTTGTGGCTAAAGGGATCAGGGGGTATGGAGAGAAGGCAGGTACAAGATACTGAGTTGGATGATCAGCCATGATCATATTGAATGGCGGTGCAGGCTCGAAGGGCCGAATGGCCTACTCCTGCACCTATTTTCTATGTTTCTATGTTTCTAACACCAACCTCTGAATCACACCAAGAGTCAGCAAAGGTTGAAGTCACATAGACTTATGTTCACTAATTTGGCCTCATCGATCTTCCTGGTTCCTTCTTCAAAAAAGTCTAGCAAATTGGTACGACATGGGTCTCCAAACCACAAAGCCATCAGACTGCTGAAGGATCTCAACCCGAAACATCACCTGTTCCTTTTCTCCAGAGATGCTGCCTGACCCACTGAGATACTCCAGCATTTTATGTCTATCTTCGGTGTAAACCAGCATCTGCAGTTTCTTCTTACACTTTATGCCCACAGATGTCGAAATGGTCCCTGCCCTGGAGTTCCCCCGTGGTCTCAGATTCAAAGTAAATGTATGCGTGTGCAATGGCACTTTCATTTCTAACTTGCGTAACATCTGACTTACGTAAAGGTTAAATATGTCAAGTAGTGTCTGCATATTTCCCTGACATGAATCATTAAAAGGCAAGGTTAAAAATGATGCTGCAAAGCGCTGTCTCGAAATTCAATACCAGTTGATAGCTCCAAGCAGCAATGTACAATTGCTGGATTTGCCTCCACAAAGTTTCAAAGTAGTGTCGAACTTGCTGTCGCTTCGTAGTAACATGTTTAATGCTATTGATTCGGGATCTAATTCCAGGGGTGTGTTCCCACATGATGTTATGTTGGTTCTCAATGGGTTAAGATTATTTGTGTTGTGTTGTGGTGAAATTTTATTTGCAAGAACAGCTAACAACATTATTTTCGCTTGGGTAGTTTACACCCCAGCGGTATGAACATTCACCCACAATTTTAGGTAGTCCCTGCTTTATCCTTCTTTCCCCTCCCCTTCCCAGCTCTCCACAGCCCACTGTCTCCGCATCTTCCTTTCTTCTTTCCGCCCCCCCCACCCTCACATCAGTCTGAAGAAGGGTCTCGACCTGAAACGCCACCTATTCCTTCGCTCCATAGTTGCTGCCTCACATGCTGAGTTTCTCCAGCATTTTCGTCTACCTTCGATTTTCCAGCATCTGCAGTTCCTTCTTAAACAACATTCTTTTATTGCTTTGTATGAATCAACTAAAGGCAGAATCTCTTGGTCTAGGAGCTGTGGAATTTAATCCAAACCCATTTGCTTGTCTGCCAAGTTTTTAATGTTCTATTTGCTATCACAGAAATCGCCATGAACTCTATTGATTGCGAGTGTAGATAAATGGCCCTTGCGTGACTTATCAAGTAAGAGTTGCTGTACAGGGGAATTCTTGTCCAAACATTATTTGATTGTGACTTATTTATACTGCAAGTGTTGAGGCTTTGAAGCTATATTACTACTGCTGTTTTTGTTTTGTGTTTTCAATCCACAATATGCTGAACTGCATTTTACATCTCAAGTGCGTGAGATTTCTAAAAACATTAAGATTTCTAACTTTATTTCCTCCAATCTTGAGACAGATTGGCGTTAGTGCAATATAAATATAAATGTTAAATATAGTTGCACATGTACCAAGTTCTGCATCAGAGTACGTATCAATACATAGACATTTATACTTTTAGTTTAATTTGATGATAATCAACCAGGCCAAAAGTTTAAAATCTGCAAAAGAAAAAGATTAAAAAGCAATCTTATTTTGCATCCTGTATGAAGAAATATTATTGTGGAAACATTCCTTTTATATTTCCCCACATCCTGCTCCATAACAGATGGGAAGGCAGGCAAATTGGTTTACAACTAAATAGGAAGTGAATGCATGTACATGGAAGGATCCGTGTACCACGTGGTTTCTACTGGGGTGTGACTAGTGTTGTAACGTTATTTAAGAAGGGCTGCAAGGACAAACCTGGGAACTGCAGGGCAGTTAGTGCAACAGCAATGGTGGGTAAGTTAATAGTGGGGATTCTGAAGGATAGCATCTATCGGCATTTGGAAGGGAAGGACTGAATATGGATAGTCAGCATATTTTTGTTTTAGAGGAAATCATGTCTCACCAATTTGTTGATTTAAAAAAAAGAGGTCATCAAAGGGCAAGGCAGATGATGGTGCCTACATAGACTTTAGTAAGTTCTTTGACAAGGTCATGGTAGGTCAGTTCAGAAGGTTAAATCCAAGGTGAGCCATCCAATTGGATTCAATATTGGCTTGGGGAAAGGAGTCACGGGATAGTTTTTGTGAGCTTGTTTTTCTAAAATGTTCTAAAATTGGAGGCTGGTGACGACTGGTGTGACAGGGATGTGCAAACACCTGCAAACACTGCTGGTTGTCATCTATCTTCAAATTGGATGATAATGCAATTAACATGATTAGTAAAATTGCAAACAAGACTAAAATGTGGTGATTATAGTGGAGAGTGAGGAAGGCTACCGGAAGTTTACAAAGGGATCTGAGTAAACTAGAGAAGTGGGCCCAGGAATAGTAGATATAATTTAACTCTGTCAAGTGTGAGGTGGTGCATTTTGGAAAGTCAAATGAGGGCAGGACTTAATAAGCAAGTAAATGGTATGGGCCCAGGAGAGTTGTAGAGCAGAGAGATCTACGGTACAGGTACACAGTTCCCTGAAAGTGACGAGGTGATACAGATAGATAAGATGATCAAAAAGGCATTTGGCATGCTAACCTTTATCAGTATGCATGAGTACAGGAGTTGGGATGTCATGCTGCAACTGTTCCAGATGTTAATTAAACCACATTTGCAGTATTGTGTGCAGTTCTAGGTTTTTCTCTTGTAGGAAGAATGTCATTGATAAAGGTGTATCCCCAAATTTGTAATTAATTTGTTGCAACACTCACTTTTTAAATCTGAACTTTCACTGTAACAATATATTCTGCGCTCTGTTTATTTACTCTTTTTTCACTGCCTATTATACTCATTAATGATATGATCTGCCTGGATCGCACGCAAAGCAAGTTTTTCACTGTATCTCACTTTACATAGAACATAGACCAGTACAGCACAAAAACAGGCGATCTGAAGGTCGGAAACCGCGGTTCCCCCTCCACTCCCAACCGCCTCCCCCCCCCCCCCCCCACCACTGCCGCCCCCGCCTCCTCTCACAGAGTCGCCGACATACTCCACCTTGGAAGCAACAGCAAGCGAGAGGGAAGGGACCCCAAGGTGACTGAGGGGGCACACTGAAGCAGCCTGAAGAAGGGGCCAGATGTCGCCTACCCATGTTCTCCAGAGATCCTGACCCGCTGTATTACTCCAGCACTTTGTGTCCTTTCAGTGGGTGAAGAAGAGCTCGCTGGTGCATCTTGCGAGTCGGGAGTGGCGCCGGAAGCCGTGGCTCTAAATGGCCTAGGAGGTGATGGAGACGATCGGCAGATCATTCCATTCACATTCAGTTTACAAGTTATATTTGTTGTGTTTAAGTTTCTGGCACTCCATGGTGCTTCAGAGACATTAGTGGGCCAGGGGTGTATTGTGGTTTCATTGTCACATGACCTCTGTAGTCCAGAAACATGGATAATCCAGAAAGGCTCTGGAACCTAGTGTGTCAGAAAATCGGTGTTCAACTTGTATTGAAATCTTTCTTGTAAAGAAAATCCCACACTACTATTTGGGTTGGACAATTATGGAATGGTGACATAATTCCAGTCAGGACAGTGTGCAACTTAAGGGGCAGGTGAAGATGATAGTATCCCTGTGCATCTGGTGCCTTTGTCATCTTGGTGATAGTGGAGAGAAGATGGTGTCAGAGTATCCTTGATGCATAACTACAGCCACTGTACCCAGGTGGTGGAGAGAATGAATCATTAGGTAGCTTGATGGGTTGTGAATTAAGGGAAACCATCTGTCCCGTTCGCTGTTCAGATGCTTCGATGTTGCTCTACTGGCATCGTGGTGGATACAGCTTGCGGCCTGGTGCCATCGCAACAACCTGGAGCTCAATGCTCTTAAGACAGTGGAATTGATTGTAGACTTTAGGAGAGCTCCCCCTCCCCTCACCCCACTCACCATCAACAGCACTACAGTCACATCTGTGGAGTCTTTTAAGTTCCTGGGAACCATCATCTCCAAGGACCTCAAATGGGGGGCCACCATCGACTCTACAGTCAAAAAGGCACAACAGAGGATGTACTTCCTACGGCAGCTGAGGAAGCACAATCTGCCACAGGCAATGATGGTCCAATTCTATACGGCCATCGTAGAGTCTGTTCTCACCTTCTCCATCATGGTCTGGTTTGGCTCAGCCACCAAACCCATCTGGAGTCTGCAGCGAATCGTCTGATCAGCAGAGAAGATTATTGGCTGCAACCTTCCCTCCATTGATGAACTATAAACTGCAAAGGCCAGGAAGCGAGCGGGTAAGATCATCTCTGACCCCTCTCACCCTGGCCACAAACTCTTTGAATCACTTCCCTCTGGCAGGCGACTCCAGACTGTCAAAGCTGCCACAGCCAAACATAAAAACAGCTTTTTTCCACTAGTAGCTCTACACAATAACCAAAAATCTGTAGCCTCCTTTTGCTCTGGTATTTTATTTAATTCACGTTTAATCAATAATGTTTTATTATTAATGTTTAATGTTTTATGTGTCATTCCTAACTGTCACTATGTCATATTGTCACTTGCAGGCGGAGCACCAAGGCAAATTCCTTGTATGTCAATACTTCGCCAATAAACCTATTAATTCATTAATTAATTCATTCATTCATACTGTATTCATCAGGCAAATTGAACGTATTCATCACACTTTGCGCGAGGGAAGTTGATGATTGTAATGCCATTGACTATCAGGATTGGTGACTGGACACACTCCGTTTGGAGAAGATAATTGCCTGGCACTTTGGTAGTGCAAGTGTACCTTGATGCTGTGCAGCTCATGCCTAAATTTTGTCTTGGCATCATTTCACACTGCTTCATATTCCGATGAGCTGTAAATGGTACAGCAAGCAATTAATGGCATAAATGGCTTTTTGCTTTAATTGTGATTTGAATGTACATGGAGTTGCCTTGCTCATTTAAGTAGCACCCTGGTGAGATGTATCAGAAATGGTGTGTACAGATTTAATTTCCCTAACTATGCAAGAAATTATTTGCAGCAGGGAGAGTTAAGGGCCTGTCCCACTTGTTGATTTTTTTGGCGACTGCCGGCATCATTGACTGACGTATCAGGTCACCGAAAAATTTGCGGCGTTATACGGCGGTGACGCGGCGTGATGACGTATGACGCGCGGTACTTTTTCAAGTGTCGCACCTTTTTTTTTGTCGCCGCTGGATTTTGAAATGTTCAAAATCTTTTGGCGAGACTGATATGCCAGCAGTCGCCAGAAAAATCGCTGTGGGACAGGCCCTTATAGCAAAGACCATTGACTCCTGGAATGGGGAGATTTTGTTGTACAAGGAAAATAAAGATCGAGTGGACTGAGTACATGCTCTCCTGCAGTGAGTACATGCTCTCCTGCAGTGATCTTATGGGACTTGACAGGGTGGATGTTTCTCCTGGCTGGAATGCTGAGAACTGGGTGTCACATTTTCAAATTAAAGGATTGGTCATTAAGGACTGAGATGAAAATAAATTGCTTCTCCTTGAGAATAGTGACATTTCCGATTTTTCTATGGAGCATATTTTCAATGGATGGAAATATTTAAGATTGATCAGTAGAAGTAAAACAAGGGATGTGGGGTTAGTGCAGGCAGGTGACACCGAGGTAAAAGATCAACCATGGCCTTATTGAGTGACAGATTAAGCATGAGGGGCCGAATGGCCTGATTCTCCTGTTTCTTATGTCCACCTGATGTAAGCTGGAAATGGATTGTGCTTCTACACATTCTCTGGGGGTTGCGAATGCATGCAGATGCAACATGTATTTCTCATCTGAATATATTTTCCTTCATAATCCAACCAACGCTCCCTCTCGTCCCCTCTGACCCGACGAGCTCGTATCAAAACTTCTCAGGAATTCCCCCATCTGATTTAATATTGAAACATTCATCCTTTTTCCTGTAGAATTATCAAAATTGTTTCCTGATAGTGCACAAACTGCTGAATTTTCATGTTGACAACAGAAACGTGTTGTCATCTCAACCATGGGGACATTTTGCGATAGGATATTGAATGTTTTCAGAAATGTATGTTGAAGCAGTTCGCCGTGGCAGATCCATGACATTTTGGGGCAAGACACTAGATTCTGTTGGGCCATGTGTGTGAGATATACAAACAAGCTCAGCATATTTTCCTGTCTGGCCTCTTGTGGTGCTGCAAACTGGAAATGATGCAGCAAGATTGTGGAGAGGAAGTAGGTAAAGAGGGAAAGGAGAGGGTACAGTGTTTTGATTGATATTGTGGCCCAACATTTGATGGTGGAGGGAGCTCATGCTTGGTTTTGTTGACTCCTTTCGGTGGGCCACTGAGAAGCCGAGGCCGGAGCCTCGTGGGTCGGAATCCGGGCCTCGCGGGTCGGAGCCTCGCGAATCGATGAAGCCCGCGGCCAACGGCCCCTGGGTCCAACATATCACCCCCCCCCCCCTCCCCCATCCTTCTCAGAAAATGACAGCATCTGGTTTCTCACTTCCCCAACGTAGCTGCATTCCCAACCTAAACTGTTTGCCAACCACATCCCTGCCCCAAATCCCTCTTGCCCCAGAAATGTGCAATGTCTTGTCAGGGGTACCAGGGCATTGTGTGTGGCTGTGGTAGCCAACAACTAAACAGCCAGGGGCCTGGGTGCTGGATCCAGGCTGCACTAGAATTTCCAGGCACAAGTTGTAACATTCGCCTTGACAATGTTTTCAGTCTCTGTTTATTCACATGCTAATCTCGTAGTTGTCTTCCCATGACTGCCCCAATGAACAGTTTCTTTTTCCAGTCCTCTCAGTAATTTTGATATAAATTGCAATTAATGTATTGTCACAGGAAATTGCAGCCATTGACATTGCTGAATGTTCATGCTTGTGCTCAATCTCTTCAAACTTCCCTTCAGAGTAATTATCTTATCAGAGTGCCGGTAGCAGTTCCCAAATTGCTCACTGACATGGAATTGCCAAATGATGGGAATAGTTCAGTTGAAATTATTGAGCAATTAAGCAGAGAAATGTAATAAAGTTTGAAGAAAAGTAAATAGTTGTTGCAAGAACTCATACTTTCGGACATATTATTGGTATCCACAAATAACGTTAGTAGTTTTGCTATAGTTATTGAAAGCAACTTAAAGGAATTTATTGTAGATTAGAATGGATAACCACAAGTTCTGGAACATAGCATTTACTTTTTGGCTACTTTTAAACTGAATGCTGAATGTATCCGAAACTGCCGCTAATTGTAAGTTACCAGCAAGGAACATTTAAAGTGCATGCTACATATTTGATATTATTTGACATGAATTACAAATTACATGCCAATTTATTATGTGTATATTTAAGTAACAGCTGGATAAGCAATTTTCAACATTTGGTACACTTAATAACACTTTACATACAAGTAAAATAATTATTTTAAAGTGTTTACGTAATTATATGAAATAATGGAGCCAAAGTAGATTGTATACTGAGATAGAAATAATTAATGGCCACATCACTAAAACACCACGAGGAAGCAGCAATCATAATGTTATTACATTTTGCTTTCACTTTGATGGAAAGAAGAATTTCTCCAAGACTAATGTTTTGAACTCAAATTAGGGCAAATATTAGGGCCTAAATTACTAAAGTGAACCAATAAATTAGGTTAAGGGTTTAGCCAAGCAAGCCGTAGAGTAGATATTTAAGGGGATCTTTCCAAATATAAATTTTAATGAGAGGACCCAACATATGTGGTCAACAAAAATAGTATCAAAGAGAAAATGTTGATATAGACCAACATCCGGTGGCACTGATGCTAGCTGCCTCTGCCCACAGTCTGGTTGTCTTTTTTTATTTTGTTATGTTTAGAGTGTGTTTTTTTTGTTTTTTTCAGTATTTTATGTGGGGGAGCGGGTAGGGTAAGGGGGAAACTCCTTCAGTCGCTTCCTGGCGAGGATGCGGCTATTATCTGAGTTGCATCCTCGCCCCCCCCCACCCCCTCACGGCCTACCAAGTGGATTGGAGCGACCTTTCCTGCCGGGACCGGACCAGAGCTTCAGCAGCTGCACTCGATACATCGCGGACCGGGCTCGACCTAACCTGGTATCGCCGCTTGGAGCTCCGGAATGTTGGGCCGCTGGTCCAACATCGCGGAGCTGCGGGTGCGGAGCTCCCAACGCGGGCGGCGCTGACTTTAATATCGTGGAGTCCTGGGACCCTTTATCGGGGGTCGCCAGCGCAAATCTCCGCCCAGCACAGCCTGTGGACATCGGGAGCCGTGGACTCTGGTGGAATGTGGAAGGTGGCCGATTCAGAGCTCCAGGCCGCTGAGGATGTTCTCCTGTTCGACGTCGGGGTTCCATCGTTCTCGGCGAGAGGGCCTAAACATCGGGCCACCCGTGGCGGCGACTACGGGGTGCTCGGGAGGCCCCGACCACGGGTGAACATTGGGGAACATCAGTGAGGAGGTTGACTGGACTTTGATTCCTTCCCTCACAGTGGGGAACTTTGGTGCCGCTGTGGGGTTGTTTGTGTTGAGGACTGCTGTGTTCTGTGTCTTTGTGTTTTTTTAATTTTATTTTTTGGATGACTGTAAGGGAAAGAGAATTTCGTTGTCTCTTAATTGAAGACAATGACAACAAATTAAATCAAATCAAATCAAATCAGCCATGAACACAATGAATGGGGGTGCTGGCTCGATGGGCCGAATGGTCTCCTCCTGCACCTATTTTCTATGTTTTCTAAAAAAAAGCATGTGCACAAAGATGGGTGTCAGATGAGGAGATTGAACAGTATGTTAAAAAATGGCAATGTATAATTAAAAAGGTTAATAAGGAAGGAAAAATCAACATCTGAGGAAGCAAATCAGAAATACAAAAACATAGCAAGAGCTTCAGTAGATATTTGAAAAAGAAAAGTTAATACAGAGTTGGTCACATAAAACATGAGTGAAAATAAAAAGAGAGCATATGAATTAATTTTTTAAAAAAAATTTTTTTGTGTCCCTGTTTACCACGGGGGGGGGGGGGGGGGGAGTAACTTTATTGTAGATTAGAATGGATAACCACAAGTTCCATCAACAAGCTATAATTACCAGTACTCAGCAAATTGATGGAACTGGGCTGATGAGTTTCAATCGGTTTTATCCTAGGATAGTTAGTTCTGGGGTTTTTTTTTTTTCTTTTTCGTGTCTTTTTCGAAATTCTTTCTTTTCTTTTTCTTTTCTTCTTTCTTTTCCTTTTTTCCTTTTTCCTTTTTTCCGATTTAGTTATTAATTTATAAAATGTTAAAATTGAAGCAGTACAAAAATTGTATAACTGCTATGTCGATTACTTTCTCTTTGTACAATTGGTTCTAATAAAATAAATATTAAAAAAAAGGTCAGTGCGCCAATTGCCTTCTCTATTGTTTTTAGTACCTGAGCATGTTTCACATTTTGTCCCTTGAACTGCGAAGTCTATAATTCCATGTTTGCTCTCTCCATCCAGTTTAAAACGGTGGGGTAACATTTGCCACCTTCCAATCTGCAAGAACTACTAAAAAAAGGTCTAAAAAAAATTGGAAGACTGCTACTGCCAATGCATCTCTTTCAAAATATACTGCCTGCCCTGCTTTTAGCATTTTGTGTTTTAGTTTACGTTTGCAGCACTTGCAATTTCTTCTTTCATTTTTATTTAAAAGTTTGAAATCATGCATAAGCAGGATGAGAAATTTGATGTTATTTACTAAAACAGTTTGCAAGGAATAAGAGAGATTGTTATTATTGATGAATAAAAATCACTATTATATGCAAAAATGTAAATTAGGAGCAGGATTGTGCTATTTGCCCCCTCAAACTTGCCTTGCCACTTATTAAAAGGATCAGCGATCTGACTGCAATCTCAACCATGCAATTGATCCTTTCACTCCCTTATCCATAAAATATCTTTTATAAAAAACATATGAAGACTCTGTTTTCACTTCTCAATACAGCTGCAGAGAAGTTTTTGATTTTTTCAGTATGTGCCATCCATAAGCAGGTAATAAGTTTATTGCACTGGCAGATCAAAAAGATATGGGTATAAATTGTAGTGAATTTTGCCACAATGAAAAATCAAACTGCATAGCAGATAGTCATGCCATTTGTGTGACGTGTTGCAGAATTAAATAAGGCTTTTCTACCCCAGAGCAGCTTGTGCCACCATTCCAAAACTTAACTTGTGTCATAAAATATATCATGAAGGATGGCATGTTGAGTGAACTAAATCTGATGAGAAATGTAACCCTTTGTATCAACCTTGCGTGCACAATCAAATAAGATCAAATAGAATAAATTGTCCTACAACTTTAGGTTGTGCACGCCATACACAAGAAGAAGAAGAATATTTGAATGTATTGAAAACTGTAACAACACTCCACCTGGGAATTCCTGGGCACTTTCACTGGTTATCAGGTTATAGAGAAAACTAAATATGGATTTAAAAAATAAAATTGAAAATAAACTACTTTTGCAAAATAAGCTGCACAATATTAATGTGCACTATGGAATATTGTTTATCCAGTGGAGTATTTTCACAATCGTCTAGTGGAACCTTTGAACTCTCCTTAAACTTTCCTTAAAAAGTAGTCTCCATTCAACAATTGTTTTGAAAGGCAGGACATTTTCTCGTCTTTTGAACAAGGTTGTTTCTCTGTGCTTTTTAAGTTTTTTAATTGTTTCATTGTTTAAAATATTCATGTTGTGAAGGCTGACTCGCACGAATTATTGGGAGAACTCAATTCAATGCGCGAGATGTGCATTGAATTGAGTTTCTGAAGCATACTAGTTCAATTATATTGCTGTAGAGATTTAACTGATACAATAGTGGTGAACAAAGAAGTCAACATTTTAATATAATAAAAAGGAACTGCAGATGCTGGTTTACACTAAAGATAAACACAACATGCTGGAGTAATCAGCAGGTCAGACAGCATCTCTGGAGAAAATGCATAGGTGACATTTTGCTTTGGGACCCTTCTTTTCTGGGACCAGGCAACCGAACCATCCTACCAACAACTGCAAAGCAGTTCTGAGCTACTATCTACTTCTTTGGAGACTCTCGCACTATCTCTGATCTGACTTTACTGCACTTTATCTTGCACTAAACGTTATTTACTTAATTCATGATGTATAATGTATCTGTACACTGTGGTTGGCTTGATTGTCATCATGTATTGTCTTTCCGCTAACTAGTTAGCACGCAACCGAAACATTTTCACTGTACCTTGGTAATGTGACAACAAACGAAAATAAATTAAACTTCAGGCTTCTTCAGTCAAATTTTTATGTTGATTTCCAAAGAGTTACTTAATGTAATTTCATCAAGGCAGTGAGGTAGTATATTTGCGTATCTACCAATTTAACTTAGTTTAGTTTATTATTATCATGTGTACCGAGATACAGTGCAAAGCTTTTTTTTGGTGCCATCCAGACAAATTCATACCATGAGTACAATCAAAAACAATTAAAAGAGTGGACTGATTGTCGTAGATAATAGTAGTTCCTGTGTGTAGGAATGAACTGTATGCGACGGCTGATGGGGTGAAAGGTGAGGACTAGGGGGATTCTGTCTCTGTTGCGACTAGGGTGACGGGGAGCAAGGACAGAGCTGTGGGATACTGAGGAGACCCGTGTGAGGGCCTCATCTATGATGGAAGAGGGGAACCCCCGTTCCCTAAAGAATGTGGACATCTCAGATGTCCTGGTATTGATCGCATCATCTTGCATGCAGATGTGGCACAGACGGAGGAATTGGGAGTAGAAAGTAGGGTATTTGCAGGAGGCAGGGTGGGAAGAAGTTTTGTCTAGATAGCTGTAGGAGTCAGTAGGTTTATAGTAGATGTCCTTTGATAGTCTATCTCCTGTGATGGAGATGGTGAGATCAAGAAAGGGGAGGAGGGTGTCGTAGGTGATCCAAGTGAATTTGAGTTCAAGATGGAAATTGGTGGTTAAGTTACTGAAGTGCATGAGTTTTGCATGGGTGCAGGAGATAGCCCTGTTACAGTCGTCATTGTACTGGATTTCTCCTTTTCTCCGTGGATGCTATCTGACCCACTGAGTTGCTCCAGCTTTTTTTGTCTATCTTTTTTTAAACCAGCATCTGCAGTTCCTTCCTACACATTGTATCTCTGTTTGCTTTGTTGTCACCTTCTCCTAGCTAACAATGATGCATGCTACATCCGTTAGCGGCATCTCTTTTGATGTCTTGTTTTCACACTTTACCCTTACTTATCTCTGTCTCCCTCTCCCCTGACTCTCAGTCTGAAAAAGGATCTCGACCCGAAACGTCACCCTTTCTATCCAGAGGTGCTGTCTGTCCCGCTGTATTACTCCAACATTTTATGTCTATCTTTAGTGTAGAGTTTGGGGATAGGGCCAGTGTACACGTGGAACAGGGATTGTTTGACGTACCTTACAAAGAGGCAGGAATAGCTGGAGCTCCTAAATCTGGACACGTTGGGAATAGGGTTAATATCTACTCTCCAGGATATTTTTTAGGCAGTGCATATCAAGCAAAGGGGGCAGGCAAAGTCCTTTTATTAATCATTTCTGATTATTGTTATTAAGTTAACTAATGGTAAAGTCTATTGGGCCAAAATGTTGACTTTATTTTTCTTTGCTCATTTGCTGCCTGACCTATAGCACTTTTCCAGCATCCTATTCCAACTAATATTTAGTCTTCTTTCCTGAAGATTGCAAGGTCTAAAGGGCCTGTCCCACTTGGGTGTCATTTACGCGACATAATTTACGCATCACGACGCAACGCATGGCGTGCATTACGCGCGGCGCATGGCGTGTGACGAGGCACAAATGACGCCCAAGTGGGACAGGCCCTTTAATTATATGGTGATTGGCTACTCAAAGCCCTGAGCATCTCGTCCTCTGTAAGCCACTAAGATGATATAGCAGAACCAGACTGAAACTTTTGAGTCTGTATAGTATTGTACCACACAGAGTTTTTCATTATTTTTCTTGGGATCTGGACATTGGTAATATAACCATTATTTATTACCTTACCCGATTGCCCTTAAGAAGGTGGTGGTGCTACTTTCCTGAACCATTATACTTACTCTGGTGAAGGTAGTCTGAGGCTGCTGCTTTGAACAGAGTTCCAAGACTTGGATTGTTTTATCTTCCTTGTTGGTAAGTCTGCTTCCAAATTGGAATGCTTTGAACTTTGGTTTGCATGGATGGGAAGGGAGGAGAAATCAGCAGGTTCTGGTTTTTCCATGTACCTGACTCCCCCTTCCACTTGATCGCAGTGATTATGGATTCAGTAGGTGCTGTTGGAGTAGACTGGGCAATTCATTACAGTGCATATTGTAGATGTTTGTGAATTACATTTTTAGTTGGTAAAACTCAAATTGGAGATGGTTGTTGTCTGCACTTTAGTGGCATGAATGTTATGTGCCACTCATCAGCTCGTGGTTGAATGTCAACAAACATTTTGCTACGTGCAACCTTGGACTTCATCGCATGCTGAGGAATTGTAAACAAAATTGAACATTGTGCAAACGTCAACAAACATCCCAGCTCTTGACCTTCTGATAGGATGAAGTTAATTAATAAAGCAAATATAGATGGTTGGACTATCGCACATTAGGTCTTGATATGCTGTGCATGTTTTATAAGTTCCTGCCATGTCCTCTATTCTGCAACTGCAAAAAACAAGTAAATGGATTTGGGGGGAGAGGGGGTGGGACAGTATAGTGTGTGGGGAGTTGTGTTAAGAAAGTTAGCAGGGCGAAGAGAGGCCTCAAAATGTCACTGGCAGACACGATTGAGGGAAATATAATAGTATGTATCTTTAGTTTAGTTTAGAGATGTGCAGTGGGCATAAGCCCTTCGGCCTACCGAGTCCATGCTGACCAACAATCACTTGTACATTAATTCTATCCTATATGCGAGGAACAATTTACAGAGGCCAATTAACCTACAAACCTGCATGTCTTTGGTATGTCGGAGAAAACCCGCACAGTCACCTGGAGAACATAGAGACGCCGTTCAGACAGCACCTTTAGCCAGGAACGAACCCGTCTCTGGCGCTGGAATGGTTCAATAGTGCTTTTATTGTTTCATGTACAAATGCACAGTGAAATTATTTTCTTAATTACAGTCCAATACAGCACTCCCATACCCAAGAACATATCCGATTAGCATATGTACAGAAATAGTTCACTGAGCCCACATGCCATTTTTTAGTGCCATTTTCAAAGGCAGCATCTCTACCGCCGCGTCACTGTGCTGCCGTTGCTGGGCAACAGGAAACAAGAAAAATAGGTGAGCCTAGTATGAAAGAAAATTGGCAAATTGTATGTGAAATTAGAGAGCAGTGATGATGTCTGAAATGACTGCTTACCTGTGTTAGCTCAGGAAAAGAACATTGTAGTTCCAAAACATGTTATGATTTAAAAAAAGATAAGGTATTAGATCTTTTTAGCAGCCTATAAAGGTGAATAAATAAATAATTCACCAGGGCCGTTATGGGATGTAGGAAGTTGCTGGGGCCCCGCTGAGATATTTAAATCTTTGCCGACCGCAGGTCATGTACCAGGAAGCTGGAGGACAGCAAATGTACTACCCTCATTTAAGAAGGAAAAAGGGATAAGCTATGTGATTACAGGCCAGTGAGCCTAACTTCAGTGGTAAAGGAAGTTATTGATAACATTAATCTACACTTCAAAGGCAGAATTAATTAAAGATAGTCGCAGCAGGTTGCTGAAAAAACGGTGACTGGACCCCCCCTACGACAATGTCTACGACAATGTCTACAACAACCTACCACCTAATCGACGCCAAGCTACCGACAACTGGCGACCCATTAGGACGTTATAAAATTAATCTACACTTCAAAGGCAGTATTAATTAAAGATAGTTGGCCTGGTTTTGTTCGGAGAGATGCTATATGAACAATTTGAATTCATTTTCCATTGAGATACAAAATATATTGTTGAAGGCAGTGTGATTGATGTGGTCTATGTGGATTTCAGTAGGTTTTTGACACTATTCTACAAGGGAGACTCATCCAGTTGGAAAATTAGATCGAAAATTGGCTTCATGATAAAAGACTGAAGGTGATAGTGAAAGGTTGATTTATGGACCTTTCCCACTTAGGCGATTTTTTCGGCGACTGTCATAGTCGTAGTAAGTCGCTGAAAATACGGCGACTGGACCCCGTCTATGACAATGTCTATGAGAATGTCTATGACAATGTCTATGACAATGTCTACGACAATGTCTACAACAACTTGCCACCTAGTCGACGTCAAGTTACGGCAACCTACCGATGACCCATAGGACGTCCACATCGACCACACCTACAACAATCTACGTCCACCCGTGACAAGCTACGACAAGGTACGCCAACTTAAGACAATTCAGTCGCTCGTACCTGTCGCCGGTTGACGTAGGTAGTTGCGAATGGAATTCACCGGTTAGCACCGACGTCAACCTACGTCATCCTGGCGACAACCCACGTTATCCTGGTGACAACCTACAACAGCACCTACGTCAGGAGAAGTCAAGCTACGCTCATTGGCGTCAAGCCGACTGTCGCCGAAAAGTTTTGAACATGTTGAAAATCCAGCGACGACCAGAAAAACGCTATGATTCTTTGGGCAACTGAGGAGACTACTCATGACCATACAGGCGACACCCCGGCGACCATGAGGTGACAGCCTAGTCGCCTGTAGTCACCTAAAAAATTGCCTAAGTGGGACAGGCCCTTTAGAGATTGAAGAAGGTATGATTAGTAAGTTTGCAGATGACATGAGAATCAGTGGTGTTGTTGATAGAATGAAGATAGCTATAAGCTGTAGGATGATATTGGTCAGTTGATAAAATAGGTACAGCAGTGGAAGATGTTGTTCTTTGGGAGGATTAATAAGGGTAATACATACACACTAAATATGGCATTGGGAAGTAATGAAGAACGAAGGACCTTGGTGTACAATTCCAGGGATCCCCAACAATGGCACCATGATCATCTAAGATGGTAGATTTGGTATCATTAGCAAAAATGGTACTGGTAAGGAGATATTGTATGTTTCCTTTCATTAGCAGTGGTAGACAATATAAGAGAAAAGAGGTTATGATAAAACTATAAAATGTTGATCAGGTCACAGCTGGAGTACTGTCTGCATTTCTGACCATTTATACCTTCCGCTGCCTCGGCAAAGCCAGCAGCATAATCAAGGATGAGTCACACCCTGGCTACTCCCTCTTCTTCCCTCCCCCATCAGGCAAAAGGTATAGAAGTATGAAAATTGCCACCACCAGATTCGGGAACAGTTTCTTCCCAGCTGTTATCAAGCAACTGAATCATCCTACCACACCAGAGAGCAGTGCTGAACTACTATCTACCTCTTTGGTGACCCTCAGATTATCTTTGATTGGACTTTGCTGGCTTTACCTTGCACTAAACATTATTCCCTTATGTATCTATACACTAAATGGATTGATTGTAATCATGTATTGTCTTTCTGCTATCTGGTTAATACCTAACAAAAGCTTTTACTGTACATCGGTACACGTGACAATAAACAACTGAACTGGTCACTACATTACAGAAATATTGTGATGATACTGAAGAGGATGCAAAAGAGATTTGCCAGGTTGCCACCTGGGATGGAATGTTTCAGTTCAGAGGCAAAACTGGAAACACTGAATTTATTTTCCTTGGACTGGAAGAAACTGAGGGGAATTCTGATGGGGGGGAAAAATACAAAAGTGAGAACATAAATAGATAATGAGAAACGTTTTTCTCATAGAGTTAGCTAAACTAGAGGGAATAGGTTTAGGGCATGGGTGGAAATCTCGGGGGGGATAGTGGGGCTCGCCCCCTCCGTGTTTTGAGAGGTGGGGGACAATCACACTCATGTTTTGTAATCCGGATTTTGAAATTCGATGAAAAAAAACCATTAAAAATCTCCGCTTACCGCGAGACAGTGGGGATGGGACTGATGATCGAGGGCGCCGATTGGACGAGAGAGAGGTCTGTCAGCAGGCAATGGGAGTGGCGGGACATGATGATTCAGCGCGATGATTGGAGGAGGGAGTTGTCGGACAGAGGCGGAAGTAGGGGGGTAGGACAGGATAGAGCTCGGTGATTGGAGGAAGGTGACGTCCTGGTGGAGCAAAGATCACAGAGCAGAGCTTGAATCGGCCCGTTCACAGGGCCTTTCATCGCTCGGCGTGGCTTAAAATCGGCGGCGGGATCTTCCACCGCCCCGCGGTCAAATTGCTGCGTCGCGTCGATGGAGGTTCCTGATGTTGAAGCCCCCGCCGGGGGTTGGAAGATCCCGCGGCCGATTTAAAGCCGTGCCGGGTGATGGACGAAGTTGCTGTTGCTGGAGTTCAAAGTCGGTCACCAACCAGGTCAGCTCCCGATGTTATCGTCCACGGGGCCCGCGGCTGAAGCCGCGTGCAGCCACCAAGAAATTGTCCCCCCCCATGTTTTGATAGCCATTTCTGCCCCTGGTTTAGGGTAAGGGGTAGCTACTTTAGAATACATCTGAGGAAGAGCTTTATCCATCCTGCAGGTAGTTGGAGGGGGAGCTCCTGTCTGGAATCTGGAATACTGCCTTGCAGCGCCAGAGACCCGGGCTCAATCCTGACCATGGGTGTTTTTCTCTACGTAGTTTGTACATTCTCCCCGTGACATGCGTGGGTTTTCTCCGAGATCTTCGGTTTCCTCCCACACTCCATCGGAGCTTGACAATTGTACATTTGCCTTGCAAGGTGTTATTTACCTTATTGTAGGAAATGTTTTTGTTATCTCATTATTGATCCCTTAATTGACTATATTCTTTTCCATTGCAGGCTCTCAGAGGATTTGTGCTAGTGATTACAGCTGAAGGTTTAGTTTTCTACACATCATCCACCATTCAGGACTATCTAGGATTTCACCAGGTAGGTTTCTTTCCTTTTTAAAAAATGTGTATTGTTCTCAAAAATAACTAGCACAATGATCACAGTTTTGGATTGCTGTTTAATATTCCAAGTTTGCATGTTACCCTTTGCGTGTGAAATTCAAATTGGACTCCAGGAATGTAATTGCTCTGGTATTTCCTTTACGAATAACTGTTACAGAGATATAATTTGTTGCCAGTCAGTATAATTGTTTATTTTTCAACATTTATGCTCAGCAAAGACTCAAAGCTACTATTTATTTATTATTTCACTCAAAATCTATAAAAGAACCAAACATGGTAAGCACTATTGTTACTAAGCTAAATGTTATTGCAGTTGTCTGAAGAACCAATGTAAACTGGCTCACTTTACAATGTATTCAAAACAGCAATTCAGTAGTTCACAGAACTGAATGTTAACCTGTTTTCTATTATAGTTATGTGTTCTTGATTATTTTTTTGGTACATTTGTGATGATTTCACAGTTTTAACACTCGTTGAGCAAACAGCATACAGTTTGTTGAGTTAAGTGAGGAAAATTTGAACAAGAAGCATTGGATGCAGTTACATTCCCATTTTTTGAGCTGTGAATCCTTTTTGTACTATTAGAGATTTCATATCCTCATTTCTGACAGATGTAGATATTTAGAAACTGAATGGTATCTGTCAATGTGCATCAGATTTTCACTAGGTGTCAAATTATTGAATGTGCATTCAAAAGTCAGTGCTGCAATGTTTATTAGCACACAAGACCTGGGGTGTTGTGCAAAGCCCATTCATTAGTACACAAGGAAAGACCTTTGACTTGCACAGAATTTTTCAGCTAAATCTGAGACCTGTGGTGGTGGGTTTTGGAGGTGAACAGAGAAGGTAGTTGCGGGGGAAGGGGAGGTGATCAGGATTTGGAAGTTTGAATAGGAAGATAAAGGGCCTGCCCCATTGACGATACTTTATAGCGACTGTCTTCGACCTTCAAGCTCGAGGGCACTCGCCTGGAAAATCTCGAGCTGGATCGACCGTCAGCGACCGCACACACACACAAACACATCGCAAAAGCGGGGGCCAGGGAAAGCGGGGGGGGGCGCCATCTGAAATTCACACCAGCGAACAGAAAGGTAAAAGATGGCTGCACAGTGTACGGTAAGTCCTTTAGAGAGCGCGGGGGGGGGGGGGGTTAGGGGATAAGGGGGTGGGTGAAGGAGTGGAGACACTTTTCAGACGTCAGAGAACGTTTAATAAAGTTAAGCGGGCATTTTACATTACCGGTCGGTTTTCCTTGGTCCTGAAAACTACAATGAGCCAATTAAAATGCCCGGTCAGCGAAGGACATTGCCTACGGCTACCTCGACTGCCTGTAACTACATAGCGACCCCACTCCACTGCACTACGAGTTCAAAAGAACCATGCCGACCAATTTTTACTTGCGGAAAAATTTTCAACACGCTGAAAAATTTTCCTCGACCAAACTGAGTCCGCGAGTATGCAACAACTTCCCTCGAGCATGAAAGAGAGTTCCAGTGACCTCGTAGGACCTCCTAGGACGACGTATCGACCATGCTGCGAGTTTGAATCAAGGGCAAACTCTTCTAAACTCGCAGATTAAGTCGCCGCAGAGGGACAGCCCCTTGAGGATCAGAAAGCTGGAACTATCTGGCTAATATTTTTTGTGGAATGGTAATTAGGGGAAGTGTTATAAGCCTGGGATTGGAAGTGTAAATGTCACCCATCCCTATTAGACTATGCCTAGTTGTCTCCCCAACACACTTTACCCCCCACACCCTTCTAATTTCAGCCCTCTCAGCTCTCCTCCCCATAGTCTTCTCTTTTCCCTTCTGATCTGTTACTGCATTCTTCAGCACTCACTTGCTCCCAGAAAGAGACAGCCACCATCCTTCTTCAGAGTCTCCCTCTGACAGCTTATTGCACCCAATCCCCACACCTTTCCTGCAATCACCAACCCTTCATGTGTCAGTAGCTTCTTTCCCAACACCTACAATACAGCTCCGAACACGTGCCTTGCCCTGCTCTGCCTGACATCAATGGGCAGCCAATATCTTTCCTGACACCGGAAGCATCCACTTTTCTCCCGCCCGTTTTCACTGATCTGCAAATCCCTGGCCCATGACTTCTGTAAACCGAGAAGAAGCATGTGGTGTGTAAATGAAAACTTGGTCTATTGTTGGCAGCACCCAGAATGTCAGTGTAAACGGCAGAAGGAGTGCATCACCACTTAAACTACCTGTTCCTCTTGTGCAATGTATGCCAGTGTCACACTGACCTCACCAGCCAACTCGGGAACCATAGATCTGGAGTAAAAACATATCGTCCTCAACCCCCTGTGACTCTCATGCAATTAAATACTGTACAATGGGATTCCAACTTTAGAAATTTGGCACAGGCTAAGATTTCTCTGTGGAGGAGGTGCTGCCACCCTCTTAGGTTATTGAGCCATTTTGCAGAAAATTGTAGGCTGGTTAATGTGACACTCAAATGTCAGTTCCTGTTGAATGTTGTCAGATAACTGAGTTAATAATGGAATATCTACTGATTGTTATTGTGTGCCATTTGTGGCTGTAATGTTCACAAAACATGCTGTTTAATATTTGAAAGATAGCAGGAAACTGCTATTCAAGGTAATTAATTCTTAATTAAGATGCAAGATAAAGGGTCAAACTAATTTAATTTTTAAACATAGTTGATATTTTCAGAAAATAAATTAATATTATTGAGACATTCCAAAATAGCAATAAAGTTAATAGATTGCAAATTGATAAAAATATTACAAAACTTGACCAAAATAATTTAGATTACAGTTCAGACATTGCTAATAAGGAATAGGAATAGAATTAGGCCATTCGGCCCATCAAGGCAACTCCATGATTCAATCATGGCTGATCTTTCTCTCCCTCCCAGGGCTCGAAATTAACGGTTGCCCAGTTGCCAATGGCCACCTAAAGTCCCGCCGGGCAACCTAAAAACCATGTCATTTTGCCCGGCTTGGCAAGCGAAGGAAAGCTTGGCTGATGTGGACAGCGGATGGCCCGATGAAAACTATGCCGGCGTTTCTCAGAGAGCTCCTGCTTATCCTTGTTCCTTGCCTTGCCCTGTGGAGTTGCTGCTTGTTTGTGAACCAGCGGCTCAGGCAGCGGATTGGAGCTCGACACCGTTGCAAATTGTTCTGTTGCTGTTGTTCCCTTAAAGAGCCTGTCCCACTTTGCGATTTTTTTCAACGACTGCGGAGCGTCAGTGACTGACGCCCTTTAAAACCATCAAGTTGCACGACATACATGCTGACGTATGCTCTCCTGCTGGTGACGCCCGGTCAGCGGTTTGTTAGGATTAGGGATAGGGTTAAGGCAGGGCTGCCAACATTGGGTGAGAGTTTGGAAGGAGAATTGCGAGAGACCAAGCCCGAGGGAGCGTAGCGACCAGGGGGGTTGGGGGGTTTGTGGGAGGGGGGTGTCAGCTTGAAATTGTGCAATCTGGTGCATACTGTAGCGAGTCTTTTAACTCACACTTGAATACAACATTTATGCTTTAAATTGGATTAGCTATGAATAAGGTTAGGCTAAATTACATTCCTAATTACATTCCACAGTAGAGCCAGGCTCTGATAAACAGGTGCAGCACATGAATGATCTTAGTATATTCATGTATGGAAATCAGATTAAAATCAAGCACTTGGCCCATGTTGACCAACCTGGGTCTCACTGCACACCTGGTACTACTCCTGACCCAGACTCCAGTTGTACACCTTCTCTCATTCCTGACCCTGAGTCCAGCCTTACACTTGGCCCATTATTCTACCCTGATCATAGCTGCTTACCTGCTTAAGTTCCCAGTGCTGGACACTCCTATTGTCCCAGCTTTGACTGCACACCAAGTACTATTCCAGACCTTGGCTCTGGATGCACACTTGGCCTTGCTCCCAGCCCTTCTGCTCTGACAATATATCTGGCCCACACATAAAGCCCCATATCTGACCTTCTGGACTTAACCAATTACGTTCAAGTCCACAGGTGCTTATCTAATGCGGTAATCTTTTATGGGGCACTTCACAGACCAAATTATCTATAACAAAATGTGCTACATCCATTGGCTTCCTTGTTATCTATCATGCTAGTTACTTTGTCAAATGTCATCACTGGGTTGAACACAATTTCTCATCCATAACATTATACTCACTCAGCTGTATAAGTATTATGTTACCATTTCCTTCATTTTCCAAACAAACTGAAGTTATTTTTACCCCCAATATTTTCAGTATTTTGCTGTCTTCCTCTCAGCTGGGACTTTTCCAAAATGCAAAGTGCAATAACAATATATATTTAAGCAATAATATTCTATTTAATGTGATCGTGAGAGTACATAATATTTTCTGTGGTATTCATAACACAACAATGATAAAAAGATCTTTGTTTTGAATGCACCTAGCAACATGCATACATTATTATTTTACAGTTAATATGTTCCGAGGGCAATTTTTTGTTCCAATGCTCCCCATTCCCAATTACTTTTACATTGAAGTGATTGAAATCCAAGTGAAGTTTAAATGGCATCAGAAAAATAAAACTGCCGGAATGGATGATATTCATTATGTGGTTGGTTGTAGTCAGTATCAGCACAATAACTATATCAAACTTTGATTCTTCAGGTGTCCTGGTTCAAGCTAAAACTAAAGACAAATAATAACCTCCTCACACATGCCCCTGCCAGTATCTCTGTCAATCCTTTAAAATATACCTGTTCTTTGAACAAGCTCTTAAACATCGCATCTGAATCAGTTTCCATCTGATTATACTCCTTGAGGATGTGTTCAATTAATAAAACAACGAGTTTGGGATATTTCTATTCAACCTGTCAATGGAATTGGGGGGGGGGGGGGGGGGGGGGTTAGAAATAGACAGCAAGATAAACAAACATAATACTTGAGTGGCAAATGACAATATTGCTACCTTCCCTAATTTTAACTGAAGGAAATAATGGGTTAACGGGGCTATATGTTGTGACAGACAGCCTGACACCTTGCTTGTCATTTTAATATTACACTTATCCCATCCCCCTGGATATTCTGGATGAATAAATTAAGGTTTTGTCAACTAAATACAAATCAGGCTAATTACAAATCAATAACATTAGCCAACTCCGAAACACGAAGTATGGGATCCTGACATCACAGATCACTGGCCTCAGTTCCCCGCTCACATCTGGCAGTGCACTCCATCTGAACACCTCTCTCCTGCCGCTCGCCGGCCTCGCTCTTGTCAGCCGCTGCCCGCAAATCCTTAAATTCCGACCAAAGATCCGCTCCATGATCTTTGATTCCGACTGCCGTTGGGAGCAGGACATGGCCTCACTTGCTGCACTGGGTGACACTGCATTGCATTCACCGCCCAGTCCATGTCTTTCAATGTAAATTTGCATGGGGACATGCTTTGGAGGCGTGTGATGCTTGTTGGTTAAGTGAGAATAACAGAGAGAATAAGAATGCTGCTGTCTTGACAACAGACGGGCACACAAGCAGTTGGTATTAGTTTTGAAATTCTCATTGATCACAGATTTTCTCATGACAGAGCATGAGAAATTCTGTGATCAGTATGAGAGCGTGAGAATTGCGCGAAATGCGTGAGTCTTACGCTCAATGCGAGAGAGTTGGCAGCCGTGGTTAGGTTAGGGTTGGGACCACAGATGGGCTATAAAATATTCTTCCTTCAATGCATGGATTTTAAACATTAATATATTAAAATTAATACTATAAAATCAATTGTGCAAATAAAAAGATGTCTGAGTCGTTCAGTTTTACAAATGTATTGGTCCGCTTCCAGATCCAATCACCGTCTCTAACTTTTCACAGGGATGGATTCAGTGAGTGTAGACTGAACTCCCCTCTCCCCTCTCCCCTCCACCCCCCTCCCCTCCACCCCCCTCTTCCCCCCTCCCGCCCCATCCCTCCTTCTCCACCCGCCACCCTTCTCCCCTCCTCTCTCTCCCCCCTTCTTCCCTTCCTCCTCTTCCTCCCTTTGCCCCGCTCGACTCTTCTTATAAGATAAGATAAGATAACTTTTATTGTCATTTGAACCTAAGTTCAAACAAAATTACGTTTCTGCAGTCATACGAACAAGAAAAAAACCAAGACACACAAATAACACAATTTACATAAACATCCATCACAGTGAATCTCCAAACACCTCCTCACTGTGATGGAAAGCAAAGTCTTATCTCTCCCCTGTTCTTTATTCTTCTCCCGATGTTATAGCCCCCGGCAGGCGATGGTAAGTCTCTCGGCCGTTAAAGCCATGCCGGGCGATGTAAGGCCCTGCTCCGGGTCTTGATGTTCGAGCCCCCGGCGGGCGATGGCAAGTCCCGCGGCCATTAAAGACGCGCCGGGCGATGTAAGGCCCCGCTCCGGGTTGTTTTCAGCCTCGCATCTCGGGCGGGAGAAGTTGCCGTTGCGGGAGCTCCGAAAAGCGGTCTCCCACCAGGGACACGCGAGCTACCAATGTTACCGTCCACAGGCCTGCAACTGGAGCCTCCGAGCTCCGAAGTCGGGTGGCAGCCGCGCGTCACCACAGCTCTCCACATTCCAAAGCCGGCCAACCCCACGATGGTGAGTCCGCAAGCTCCGCGTTTGGAGCCCCCAGGTCGTTCCGGCTGGAGGCCGCTCCACGGTGCTAGGCCCCAACGACAACGGAGTCCCGACAGGGAAAAGGTCGGGTCCCCCGTACAGGGAAGAGATTTAAAAGTTCCCCTTCCCCTTTTCCACTCACCTGCCCCTCTCCCCTCACATCTCCTTCTGCCCCTCTCCCTCCCTACTCCAACCACGCCCTCCATTTTCCCTGACCCCCCCCCCCATTTGTGGACCCAGCCTGCGACCAGCGATCCACTGCATACTATCTCACACACGCTAGGGACAATTTACACAAATTATACATACTAACCTGTGCACCTTTGGAGTGTGGGAGGTAACCCTAACCCAAACTCTAGGTTGATGGGCTTGGTATTTAAGTATAAACTGTCCCTAGTGTGGTGGGATAGTGTGCGGGGGATCGCTGGTCGGTGCGGATTCGGGGGGCCGAAGGGCACTGTATCTCTGAACTAAATGTGACACAGGGGCCCCAGGGGTTGGACTCGAACCACCAATATTCTGCATGGGAACTAAACTGTTGGCCACGAGTTGTCCCAGAGGCAGATCTCTCTTCCAATGGTCTCTCCAAACCCCCAGAGGCAGCGGGCTTTTCAACTGGGTACAGGCAATGTTGTCAATGTACCAGTGCCACCCACCTGCTACAGCCACTGAGTCTAAATACCCACCAGCCATTTTGAAGCAAGGCAAGTGGGCGAAGGGGGGGGGGGGGGTTTCCCAAAGTCTGCGTTTATCCCATAGTCACTCGCACCGTGAGACAGGGCCATTAAGCATATGGCCCAGGTCCATGATACCATGATCCAGGATTTATTGACACAGGTTGATCATACGCTGAATAATCCAAAAATTGCATTCATTGCAACATGTAAAAAGAGTTGAGATACTGTATTGTAATTTTGCTGCATGTCATTGTGGTATATATCATGTCTTGATTGGAGCACATTATCGCACATGTCATGCAAGCCGTCTTAAATGACCACCTTAACTGTCATTTGACAACCTAAGAAGCTGCCTAGGTTGCCCGGCTGGTACAGAGAAAAAAAGTTAAGTGAGAGCCCTGCCTCCTAACCCCATTTTCCTGCCTTCTCCCCATAGCCTCTTATACCTGTACAGGTGCACAACCTTTTATCCAAAAGCCTTGGGACCAGACACTTCTCGGATTTCGGAATTTTTCGGATTTCCGAATGGAAGATTTTTAGCGTAGATTAGGGAGGTAGCGCGGGCGGCTTGAAAAGTCTGGAGCAGCTGCCTCCTCCCCGGAGACCGGGGAATCATTGTAAATCATTGCTTAAATGTTAGTCAGCTAGTTTGGAGGGATTTTATGTGGTGGGGGGAGGGGGTGAAGGGGGAAACTTTAATTCTTAGTCCCCTACCTGGTCTGAGGGGCGGGGAGCGGGCAATGCCTTACCGGGTCGCCGTGCAGTAAGCTCCGGAGCGCTGTGGCCGCCGACTCGCAACATCGCGGAGCTGGGGGATGCGGGCGTCTGGCCGCGGGCGGCGCCGGTTTGAGCTCCGACCCCGGCAACTCTACCCCTGGCTGCGCGGCGCTCCAAATCCAGCGCCGCCCGCGGCCGGACGCCCGCAGCCCCAGCTCCGCGATGTTGGGAGTAGGCGGCGTTGCAGTGCTGGGATACCAGCGGGGAGCGGGCAATGCCTTACCGGGTCGCCGTGCGGTAAGCTCCGGAGCGCTGTGGCCGCCGACACACAACATCGCGGAGCTAGGACTGCGGGCGTCCGGCCGCGGGCCGCGCTGGATTTGGAGCTGTGTCAATGAAAGTCAAGGAAACTGTGAGACTCTATAATAAAGAAAAAAACCCAAACACCTGTCCGACAGATCAGAAACACTCTTCAGGAGTCTGGTGTGGATTTGTCAATGACCACTGTCCGCAGAAGACTTCATGAACAGAAATACAGAGGCTACATTGCAAGATGCAAACCACTGGTTAGCCGCAAAAATAGGATGGCCAGGTTGCAGTTTGCAAAGAAGTACTTAAAAGGGCTACCACAGTTCTATAAAAAAGGTCTTGTGGACAGATGAGATGAAGATTTACATATCAGAGTGATGGCAAGAGCAAAGTATGGAGGAGAGAAGGAACTGCTCAAGATCCAAAGCATACCACCTCATCTGTGAAACACAATGGTGGGGGTGTTATGACCTGGGCACGTATGGCTGCTGAAGGTACTGGCTCACTTATCTTCATTGATGATACAACTGCTGATGGTAGTAGCATAATGATTTCTGAAGTGTAGAGACACATCCTATCTGCTCAAGTTCAAACAAATACCTCAAAACTCATTGGCCGGTGGTTCTTTCTACAGCAAGACAATGATCCCAAGCATACTGCTAAAGGAACAAATGAGTTTTTCAAAACTAAAAAATGATTGAATCTTGAATGGCCAAGTCAATCACCCGATCTGAATCCAATTGAGCATGCCTTTTATATGCTGCAGAGAAAACTGAAGAGGACTAGCCCCCAAAACAAGCATAAGCTAAAGATGGTTGCAATACAGGCCTGGCAGAGCATCACCTGAGAAGACACCCAGCAACTGGTGATGCCCATGAATCTCAGACTTTAAACAGTCATTGCATGCAAAGGATATGCAACAAAATACTAAACATGACTACCTCCATTTACATGACATTGCTGTGTCCCAAACATTATGGTGCCCTGAAATGGAGGGACTATGTATAAACACAGCTGTACTTTCCACACGGTGAAACCAAAATGTATAAAAATGGCCTTAATTAAAATCTGACAATGTGCACGTTAACCAAGTGTGATTTTTTTCTATTACAAATCTCAAATTGTGGAGTACAGAGGCAAATAATTAAATTATTTCTTTGTCCCAAAAATTATGGAGAGCATTGTAAATAGGACTGATAGCTGGTGAAAGGTTCTAATCTTTGTGGTTTATTATATATATAATATTTTCACACAGAGAGAAATGAAGTTTAAAGCACAATAAAGAAAAATCCAAGAAATTGTTTGTTCAACCTATTCTTTCTAAATGTCTAACATTTCATGTGCAATACATGCCCTAGTATGTGCACTCATTAACTCACTTTCGACACGAAACTTCACCCATTCTTTCTCTCCAGAGATGCTGCTTGACCTGCTGATTTACTCCCAGCATTTTGTGTCTGCCTTTGATTTAAACAAGCATCTGCAGTTCTTTCCTACACAACTCACTTTCCAATGTCTCTCCCCTCCCATAGCTAAGGAGCTACCTTTTATCGCTGAGCATCCAGAAAAGGAATCTTCTTGTTTCTGAATTCGACCTAATTAATTAGAGGGAAAAATGAACAGAAAACCAAATGTAGGTTCCCAAAGGCAAGTCATCAGCAGTTGCATACGTCACTTTATTTTTGACTCATAAATATTTTAAGATTAGTTTATAGTTTAGTCAATTGCAAATGCAGGTTTTCATAATCCAGAATTTAGTTAACTGGACAAAATGTTCACTCTTCCCAAATTGTGAACACCATTAATTGCCTGTAAGTTTATCTGAATGAATTTTATTATTAAAACAGGTTGCATTAAAAGGTGCTGTCTTCTGATATTTTAGCCAATTAAAACAATATGCTTACAGTAAAGTTATTTCATGTTTGAACATGATTGGCGTAAGCTCTTGCTCTGCAATCAGTTTATCTTGTTGTTGAATGTATTCCTGAATTGCTTCCAAGTACAATTGCAAAATATTAAACTTTCGCATTGATCAACTGCCACTTAAGTTTAAAAATACAGTTTATAATACAATTAAAACATCAACAATCCACTTCTCTATTCGAGGCAAAAGAACTGCTGGATTATGTCTCAAAAATAAATTTTAATAAGTTTTATTTAAAGTGAATTGCCTTGCTATGTGCAGTAATTTGAAGATTTGTAATTTTAGTACTAATCAACATTTCCTTTCCCAAGTAGGCATTTTTGCAGTCTTAGGCTTTCATTGTGTGATTTTTCTCCCAACGTGCACTCAATCAACAATAATAATAATAATGTGTTTGTATAGTGCCTTTAATGAAGCAAGGCATTCCATGGAGTTTTGAAATTTGGTGAAGTTGAGGATGGTTGTTTAAGGCTACAGAATGACGCGGATCAGCTGGAACAATAACAAATGGGATTTAATGCTGACAAAATGCAGGATGATGCATTATAGGAAGGCAAGTAAGGGTAGGGGTACACAGTAAGTTGTAGGGCCGTATGGATTGTTGATGAACAGAGGAACCCGGGGTATATCTGAAAGATCTCTGAAAGAGGCAACACAGATGGATAAAATGATGAGCGAGCTATATGGGATGCCTGCCTTCATTGAACATGGAAATCATGTTACAGCTTAATTTTGGGTTGGGCCACGCCTGGAGTAATTTGCACAATTCTGTGGTTCCCACATTAGGAAGGATGTGATTGCACTAGAGGAGGCAAGGAAAAGATTTGCTGGCATGTTCCCAGGATTGGAGCTTTGCAGTTGCAAGGAGAGACTCGGTAGCTATTCCTATGAAGTATCTTTCAGTGTCAGTCTTGAAAACATGCCTCAGGCCCAATAACCATTTAGGGAGTGAGTTATAATTTTGAGCATTTTTATCAAGACATTTCCCGATTCATTTTGTGATTATTAGACATTCTAGCTCTACTATCAAATGATACTCCCTCATTCCATTTTCACGACCAGGTCAAGTAGTTTCTTTGTATCCATCCCAGAATGCCCAGTCTGAAGAAGAGTCTTGACCTGAAACCCATTCCTTCTCTTCAGGCATGCTGCCTGTCCCGCTGAGTTACTCCAGCATTTTGTGTCTGTCTTCAGTCAAATCAAATGTTGTCATAAAATCACTGAGATACTGGACAATTTATTGAAATCTATCCTCGTAATGTATTCATTGATTCAGATACTATATCACTTCTGAGTGCTCTCCATTTATCTAATAAAACTTCAGTATCTCAAACCAAAGAGGTTTACCAAACCTCATAACCAAACCACCAAACCTTCATCATAACTGATGCATAATCCACTTGAAATAAGTCTAATGTTCTATTGACCTTTTTGGCTCTTGCTTCAGCAGTTTATGTGCGTTGATATCGACGTTCATTTCATATTCTACAGGTCTTTGACTTTTACCTTAAAATAAGATTGACATTTGTCTTTCTAAGAGTCGACTCCCCATATTGAGACCTTTTTTGGTTTAGTGAACGCACTTGGCCTTTGACATTTTCAGGTCTGAGTCGCTCTGCATGCAGTGTTGTTAACATCTGCGGTTCCGTCATTAAGCTATCCCTGGGGATCAGGCACCACAAAACAAGACATGAACCCTTTTTCTTCAACATTCGGCGTAGTTTTCAAAAACCTTATGGCATTTCTTCTGGCAAACATCCTTAGATGCAAACCTACTATCCTAGGTGTTTGGTGATCCGATCCTGGAGTTTATCTGTGTTTAATCCCAGTATTTTTGCAATGCTGCCTTGTACCACCAAATGTTGTCCTTTACATTTTAAGAATAAATATAACGTTTGCAACGTTTTATAATTTACATTATAATTTAGCCAGCATCAGTACTTAATTGATTTGTATTCCTCTTTACTATTCTTTTATATACTATCAGTTGCTTTTTCTGGAGATTATTATTTAATAATCCACTGTGTATTCTTTCTCTGCTGCTCTTTGTAACTTTGATTCCATATTTTTGCCTGGAAGAATACTGCATGTAACTCGGTGTTTAGGTTCTTAAATGTTAGGAGATAAAAAAGAGTGAACGGTTAATTTGTAAAGATATCCATTCAGGTAGAGTGAAGCATTTTCAAAAGGAAATGAAATTTTAAATATTATATATTGGGACATTATAGAAGTCAATTTTATACAATGCAAGGCAGATAGTGGTGTGTATAATTTTGCAAATCTCATTAAATGCAGGAAATGTTGCTTTTATGAAAGTAAACATAAGGTTTCACTAGCATGACAAAGATAATTAAGGTAACCCTGATTAAGTGATTTACAAGTTTATGATATATTTTAAGAGCAATTGATGACAAGTTCATTATAATGTGTTGATGCCCCAGTGACAGCGGTGCTTAGTACAGAGTTTAGATTACAACTATCAACATCAGGTATTCTTTATTCCATGTTGATTAAATATGTTAGTAAATATTTGTGTAGACTTTTGGTTGATTACTGTTTTGTGAAGAGCCTTGAAATTTATTTAGAATCAAACTCTCTCTTTGTAAATCACTTTGTTTTTATTCAATTATCCAAGATGAAAAATGAGCTTGTTGATGATTTTGTAACTAATTGATCAATAATGATGTTAAATCAACAAGCACTCACCTGAAACCTTGCATATCCATGTTCTCCAGAGATGCTGCCTGACCCGCTGAGTTACTCCAGCACTTTGTATCTTTTTTTTTGTGAACCAGCATTTGCAGTTACTTGTGTCTATATACATCAGATAAAGTTATTGGATTTCAGTGGTTCCAATATTTCAGCGACAAAAAATGTTGGCAAAATAAGGGAATGACATGCTCGTATTTTCAGAATGAGAGAATCTGAAATTGAAATAGAACCAAGTTCGTAATGAAATGTTTCTGCAAAACCTTTTACCATTCATTAATTGTGAAGGTCTACCTCCAAATTGATTAAAAAATGAGGACGTGGCCTGCTTAATTATTATAAATCATCAGCTAATTTTTGAACGTTCTCTGCAATCAAAGGAATTTAATGTACGCTAATATTGTCATAAGTGATAGTAGAATCAGGCTATTCGGTCCATCAAGTCTACCCTGCCATTCAATCATGGCTGATCTATCGCTCCCTCCTAACCCCATTCTCCTGCCTTGTCCTCATAACCCTTGACACCTGTACTAATCAAGAATCTATCTATTTCTGCCTTAAAAATATCCATTGACTGGCCTCCACAGCCTTCTGTGGCAAAGAATTCCACAGATTCACCACTTCCAACTAAAGAAATTCCTCCTCATCTCCTTCCTAAAGGAACGTCCTTTAATTCTGAGGCTTTGACCTCTGGTCCTAGAAACTCCCACTAGTGGAAACATCCACTCCACCCGCTTTATCCAAGTCTTTCGCTATTCAAAATAAGATTTAAAATTGCACTCAGGAAAGATGGGGGTTTAGAAAAGAATGTTGTTGACATTACTGATGGTTTCTGTTTGTATAATCCTAGTTGCACGTTAATTTGATTTACACTGTTCCGTGCTTGTGCTTTATCAATTAATTTCAAAAACTTAAGTAATTTGTGTACAAAATCATGAGAGGAATTGTTGGGGAATCAAGAACCTGAGGACATAGGTTTAAAGTAAGGCGGACAGGAACCTGGGGGTTAACCTTTTCACACAAAGGATGTTGCATGTATGGAATGAGCTGCCGGAGGAGGTAGTTGAGGCAGGTACTATCGCAATGTTTAAGAAACATTTAGAAAGGTACATAGATAGGACAGGTTTAGAGGGATATGAGCCAGACACAGATAGGTTGTACTATCGTAGGTGGGACATGTTGGCTGGTGTGGGCAAGTTGAGCCGAAGGGCTTGTTCACATGTTGTAAATCTTTGACTCTATTGTAATTGTGGATGTTCTTGGAAAATAGTAATTGACAACCATATGGACATTGCACTAAGGAATTAGTTTCAAAACTGGGCTTGCATATTCTGTTTTGTGCGTAAATCATATTTAAAAAGCAAAGCTTTACCCGTTTTGAACTGTTTGTGATTACTTCTGGCAGAAGCCTGCCATCAAGAATTTAAACCAGCTACTTCATGCCCCGATTCTCACTAACACGTTCAACCATCTGCCAGCTATGCTTCCTTCATGCAATTATGTCATACACATGTATCGCTGGTTTAATTATTTAACGATGGAAATTGGACTTTAAAAATTAATTAGCAATAAAGCAGTAAGTACTCTGTTCTCTGAGTAATAAACTCTGCATGATTTAAAGTGCATTCCAGGAACATTATCACAATTCCTAACTTTGTCATACAGGTGTACTGTACAGAGGTTGATCATTCTGCCCTCCATGTCCACGCTGACCGTTTTGCAATTTTTGTTCATTCCGTCCCTATCCATGGCCTACTTAGATGCCTATGTAAATGTCTATTCAATGCTGTAATTGCATCTGATTCCTTCACCAACTCTGGCAGTGCATTTCAAAAACCAACCACTCTAGGTTATATATTTTTTTAATTTCCCTCAAGTCCTCCATCTTCCCACCTTAAACCCAGGTTCTTTTGTTTATGATGCCCCTCCAGGGGGGGGGGAGATTTTGGCCATCTATCCTATCTATGCTTCTCATTATGCATTCTTCTGTCAGGTCACCCCATTCAGCCGACTTTGCTCCCAAGAATATCAAGGCCAGCTTATCCAGTCCCTCTCCACAGCTAAAGTCCTCCAATCGAAGCGACATCCTGGTGAATCTCACCTACATTCTCTGCAGCCCTATAGGGTGGCAAACAGTATTGCATTCATTGCCCAATGTTTTGCTACAGAACATCCCAACTCTGGTATTGTATGGAAACACAGGAGACTGCAGACTCTGGAATCCGAAGCAGTATCTATGGTGGAAAAAGAATTGTCAACGTTTTTGGTCGAAACCCTGCATCAGGACTGAGAGTGGAGAGGGGAGTAGGCCGGTGTAAAGAGAGCGGGAGTAGTGAGACGGGTCAATGGTGATCGGTGGAGTGGTGAAGGAGAACAGGTAGGGTGGGGGTAGGGATGCAGTTGGGAGAATGGAGGCGGGTGGATAATGGATGGAAGCAGACAAAAGAAGAAAAAATAAGGTACATGAGCAAGGTGAATGGAGGGGGCGGGTGAAAGTCCTGGAAGGCGATAAGTGGGAACACAGGGCTACCAGTGCTGCATCTGATAAGTAAGGAAATGATAATGGGAACTGTTAGGGAAGAGTTGAAAGGCCGATAGAACCAGATGCGGTATGTGAGAGGTTGGTTGGTGTAATGAGTGGGTAGTAGCTGAATGGAATCTGGAGGGATGGACGCTATGAAAAGGGTGATGCACGGTGTGTGTGGGGAGGAGAACGAAAATGAGAAGATTGGAGGAGAAAGATAAAAAGAGAGTGTACGGGGGATGACACTGGATGTAAAATTGGAAAATTAATGGTTCATACCATTGGGTTGTGTACTACCCAGGTGGAAACAAAATGTTGTTCCTCTACTTTGGGCCTCAAGTTGGCCGTGGTGAAGGCCAGGGATGGATAGATTGGTGTGGAAATGGAAAGGGGGGGGTGCAGTAATGGCTCTAATGTAACTGTAATGTAGCTCTGGCTGCCATTGATCATAAGAGAATATAAGACTATATCATAAGACATAAGGAACAGAATTAGGCCATTGAACCCATTGATTCCACACCCGTCATTCAATCATGGCTGATAGATTTTTTTCCCCTCTCAACCCTATTCTCCTGCCTTCTCCCCGTAACCCTTCCGAATGAAGATACCTACGATCAAAAGATGTAATTGAGTCTAGGTTGCTGCAGGAATGGGGATAGATATCGGTCTCCAATTTCAGTTTCTCCTCTCCCCATCTTCTATTTTCCATCGTAATTCCCACTGATTCCCTTGGGCCAGGTTTAATGTGCATTAAATAAATAATGTTCTTATGCAAACATATTTTTTATTTTTTGGAGACTTCGGATTTGGTTTCAGTACAGCATCTATTTAGCACTCTAGAGATGGCTAAAGTCCAAATTCATGACCTATTAAAAATCTAAACCAGGCGCTACTTCACAATGCTGTTAATTGTTAGCTTATGTGAACTATCTGTGCATTGACTAAGATTACAGCGGTATAATGGCATTTTCTTTGAATCGGCACTAAACAATGTTTAGTAAAATCTGGTCTTAGCTATAATTTAAACATTGGTTTATGTTTGCATTTAGGCTGCTAACGTATATGGGCAGCCTACATCCATGTGTACCGTATGTTTAAAATTGCAAACTTGTTCAATGGTTTATAGTTTATAAGCAGCTTTCATTGAATAGGTTGGTATCCGGATGCTCAGGAGACTAGGTGGTTTACCAAAAGTAAACCACTGAACATAGCCACATAACTTTATTTTTCTCAGAATTTCTAGTTAAAAACAGCAATCCGATTTTTGGAGGCACAAGGAACTGCAGATGCTGGCTACCAAAAAAACATGGTGCTGGAATAACTCAGTGGGTCAGACAGCATTTCTGACGTTGTTTCGGGTTGTGACCCTTCAGGATCTGCCCAGCACTTTGTGTTTCTTTGGTAATTGTATTCCCTGGAGAGAGAAAATGTGCTTAGGATATTTCCCTGATGATCAATAGTTGATGGTAAATAGAGAGACATTTTAAAAATACTACAACTTGATTTATGTGAATTCTGTTACAATAGCATTGAAGTTCATTTTATTTCAAAAATCCATATTCAAAATTCACAGCTTCAAAATTGTTACAGGTTGAATACCGATTTTCCAGCATCACTCGGTTCCAGAGCCTTTATAAATTATCTGTTTTTCCGGACCAACAGAGGTCACGTGATAATGAAATGACAATACACCCCTGGCCTGCTAATGTGTCCCTTCCCAAAACACCATGGAGTGCCAGAACTTAAATAGAAAATGTAAACTGAATGTGAATGCAATGTGCTGCCGACCCATGCCTGGTTCGTACCATTTCCCCAGCCGTTTAGGGCCCCGGATTCCGACTCCACTCCCGACTCACAAGATGCACCAGCGAGCCCTTCTTTACCCACTACATGGTCCGGTGACACGACTTGTTGCGGCTCACGTTGTAGCCACTGGGGACAGCGCTTTCTTCAGGCCATCGCCATCAACTCAATTATACCTTTTGATAACGGGTATCCCAACTTCCATGATCAGTGGCAGCCAGAGCTACAGTAAGGCACCAGCAATGATGATAAACAAAGTCACCTGGAGTTCCATCGTTTCCTGAAAGTGGCAATGCAGGGGAAATGGGTGATGAAAAAGGCAGGCATGAAAAAGACTACTCAAGTCCATCAGTCTGAAGAAGGGTCCCATCGTGAAACGTCACCTATCCATTTTCTCCAGAGGTGCTGCCAGACCCACTGATTTACTCCAGCACTTTGTGACCTTTATTGAACATAGGATCTTCTTGTGAGATGTGAAAATTAATAATAATAATGCTCTGTTTTATTTATTTTTAAAAACTACAATACATTACATATTCATTTCATTATTTGTAAGCATTATAGTTGTGCCAGTTTTCTTGCTGATGAATAATTTTACTAACATTGATCACGTTCAAGTTAAATGATGAAATTGGCCGCATTAGAATGTTTTTAGCAGGCACCATGAAGCTGAATGTTATATTTGTTTTCTGTCCTCAGTCTGATATCATCCATCAGAGTGTATTTGAACTGATCCATACTGAAGATAGACCTGAATTTCAACGGCAGCTTCACTGGGCTCTGACCCCAGATTCAGACGAACTGGGAAAAGTGGTTCAAGGTACTATTGCTGTTTCACTTAAAAACTTAACTAACCTAATGGGCAAGCCATTGCTATTTGAAAAGCTCATCAAATTTTAATTTGCAACAATGAGAAATATTACGAGATCTTTAGCTGTTTATTGTTTCCATTTTACCATCCCAGTTCCCAGAACATTTTATTCAGATCAAGATCTTGTTCATCAAATTGTTCACTGGATTTGTTGATATATCTTGTATTTTCATATCTGTTTTTTTTTTAACGTTTTTAGTTTTTAACAATATTTAATTGAGTGAGTTACCAACATTGCTGTTAGTGTGCGACATCAGACCTATTGCATAGAATCTGTGCTTGCCACCCACAATTTCAACATTAAGCCAAATGAGCTGACCCAGTGAACCCAAGGGCAGTGTGGGACATTTAAAGACTCAGATTCTTTTATTCTTTTTTGCAAAAAAAAATATTTGATTAGATTTGATTGCACGTGAAATATGGACAAGTGGGTGAAAGTGTCTATCTGATATCAAGCCAGCATTTGACCAAGTATGACATCAAAAAGACCAATAATATTGAAGATAGAGGCAAAAAGCTGGAGTAATTCAGCGGGTCAGGCAGCATCTCGGAAGAGAAGGAATGGGCGACGTTTCAGGTCGAGACCCTTCTTCAGTCTCGACCCGAAACATCGCCCATTCCTTCTCTTCAGATATGCTGCCTGACCCGCTGAGTTACTCCAGCATTTTGTGTCTACCTTCGATTTAAACCAGCATCTGCAGTTCTTTCTTACACAAATAATATTGAACTCATGGGAATGGTTGGAAAGTCTTCATTGGCTGTAGTCAACCAATGGCTGCAAAAACAGTGCAGAGACTGGACATTATGAATTCAGTGACCTTTTCCATTAACTAGTGTCCATGTCCTTCTTAAATCCTCATCTGTACTCAACTATGCCTCATTTAGTATCTTCACTAAATCTTTGATGTAAAATCTGAACAGCTGGGGTCCAAGCACTAATTCCTGTGATATTGCACTGTTCACAGACTGCAAACCAGACAGCAATCTTTTCATTCTCACTATTTGATTTGTTTGAGCTGCACAGCGGTGTAGAGCTGCTGCTTCACAGCGCCAGATGCCCGGAATCGATCCTGACTACGCATGCTGTCTGTGTGGAGTTTGTATGTTCTCCCTGTGAACACGCGGGTTTTCTCCGGGTACCCATTTCCTCCGACATTGCAAAGATGTGCAGGTTTGGAGGTTAATTGGCCTCTGAAAATTGCCCCTAGTGTGTAGGATACAAAAGTGGTCTAACAATAGAACTAGCGTGCGAGTGATTGATGGGTTGGTGTGGACACTGTACGCCAAAAGGCTTGTATCCAGGCTGTATCTCTAAACTAAACTAAACTAAACTACTGAAGTTTTATATTTGTTAACCTATTCTCAATCCTTGTCAGTATATTAACTGTAAATCCATGTACTCTGATGTTGTTGACCAATGTCCTGTGCAGGATCTTATCGAACATCTATGGAAAATCAAGTTGTGACCTTGGCTAATAAAACCTCTGCTAGCATTAACAAAAGTACAGAAGACATTTACTAAATTAATTCCTAGGGTGAGAGGATTATCTAATCACGTGGTTAAATAAAGCTGGATCTGTATTTTTATTTGGAGTTTAGAAGATTAAAACAAAGAAAATTATAAGGAGGCACGGGCAAGCAAAATGTTGAGATGGTTCCATCAGTGGGAAAATCCCAAATGAGGGGATATAGATGTAAAATAAGGGGGTGGGTGTTTAAAACTGAGGTGCGTAGGAACTCCTCATTGCAGGGGATGAGAATCTTTCGATTGCTCCACCCTGGAGGTTTGAGGAGGCTAGTTTGCTGGAGGCTTTGAAAGAGAAAGGTACATAAATATTTTACAGGTCTGGAAATATTGAAACTGAAGAGTTGGAGCCTAGGGCAGATCACCCGTGAATAGCGGAACAAGTTTAGGTGGCCAGGTGGCTTGCTTCTGCTCCCTGTTTTGTGTCCCTATTTCCACCTATTTGTTTATGCTAGCTCCATGCAATTATTGATTCACTTACTGAAGCATTCAAGTTTAGGCCTTACATTTAACACTTACAAGTTAGTCCTCCACTAACAGGCTTCTGCTACCTCACACAGCACTCTACCAATAACGTTTCACAGCTAGATCCTGCAAATGCTCTCTGCCAATAACGTTTCACAGCTGGATGTCCCATGTGTCAGAAGCCACCTTTCATCAAGGCAAATGGATGATGATCCTCACCATCACCTTCAATGCACCAACACGACCTGCGATCAATTAAGGAAAAGGGTTATTGAAGATCAAGACCTCTGACTTGGCACAAAACCCATTGACTATGGCACCATCTCACAAACTAACCAGCAGCTCCAGCCTTGTCTGTGGAAGAATTTGTGATTCCCACATTGACCTTGTGGGCCACTTCAAAACCCACAAAATTGGAATCCTTGTTATCCTTGTCAATTATCATTGACCCCAAAGGACTGCCTAAGAAGACGAAGAAGAAGATTGAATAGAATGGGACTGTTTTCAACTAAGCAGAGGAGGCCAGGGAGTGACCTAAGAGATGATATAAAATTATGAAAGGCATAGACAGTGTAGTTAGCCACAGTCTTTTTCCCCAGGGTATCTATCTATCTATCTAATATATAAAACTGTGTGCCTGTCACCTGTCGTCCGTCCGGCTGCCTTTCTTCCTTTTGATTCGTTTCCATCGTGTGATGTCACAATGCCCAATGCTCGCAGATGTCCAATCACAATGCCCAATGCTCGCAGATGTCCAATCGGAATGGATCCATTTACATGGACGGCTGCTGGCTGCATTTCTTCCTTTGATTCACTGCAACTCCGAAACCAGACGCAGAATCGCCGACATCGTTTCCATTTCGGTAGAGATTTCACTTTTCTTTCTAAGTATCCGCTCCTCATTACATTTCGTCGTGTTTAAGTACACGTTTTTAATCAAATCCTTCCCCCCCCCCACACAATATTTCAAAAATAAACTGGCTTCTCACCCACAGAAGCAGCACCAGCCCCTGGTGAACGTTCCATCGTGTGATGTCACAATGCCCAATGCTCACAGATGTCCAATCGGAATGCATTCATTTACATATGCCTTTGCAGGAACCCCAGCCCCTGGTGAACGTTCCATTGTGTGATGTCACAATGCCCAATGTTCACATATGCCCAATCGGAACTTAAGAGGGAGTTAGATGTGGCCCTTGTGGCTAAAGGGATCAGGGGATATGGAGAGAAGGCAGGTACAGGATACTGAGTTGGATGATCAGCCATGATCATATTGAATGGTGGTGCAGGCTCAAAGGGCCGAATGGCCTACTCCTGCACTTAATTTCTATGTTTCTATGTCTCCCTCTCATCACCCCTCTCCCTCTCCCACACATCCTCTCTCCCCCACCCCCTTCCCTCTCTACCCCACCCCCTTCCCTCTCTCCCCCCGACCCCTTCCCCTACCCCTCTGTCCCTCTTCCACCACTCCCCCTACCCCTCCCTCCCCACTCTTCCACTTCTCTCCCTTTACTCCACCCCTCTCCTTCCCCCACCCCTCTCTCTTCCCCTCCTCCCTCTCTCCCCCAACCCTTCCTCTTACCCCTCTGTTCCTCTTCCACCACTCCCCCGTCCCTCTTCCACCACTCCCGCTACCCCTCTACCTCTCCCTCCCCACTCCTCTCCCCCTCTCCCTCTCCTCATCCCTCCCCCACCCCCCTTCCCTCTCTCCCCCACCCCCTTCCCTCTCTCCACCCACCCCCTTCCTCCTACCCCTCTGTCCCTCTTCCATCACTCCCCCTACCCCTCTCCTCCTCCCTCCCCACTCTTCAACCTCTCCCCCTTCCCCCTCCACTCTCCCTCCCCACTCTTTCCCCTCTCTCCCCGCCCTCTCCCCTCCCTCCCTCCTCCCCTACCTCCCCATCCTCCCCTCCCCTCCCCCACATCTCTCTCCCCATCCCCCTCTCTCACCCCCTACCCCGCTCTCCTTTCCCTCCCAAATCTGTCCCGTTTCCTCCTCCTCCTCTCCCCTCCCTCCCCTCTTCTCACCCCCCCTCCCCCCACCTGTGTGTTTGGGGGGTGGTTAATGTGAGTTTGATGCCGCAGCCCCCCCTCCCCCCCCGCAAACGCCGTTGGGGAAACAGACCCAACGGGTCTGCACTTGGTCTAGTAGAATTTAAAACTAGAAGGCACTAATTTAAGATAAGAGGTGAAGGATGTTATGGTGATCTGAGGGGCAGGTTTTCCACTGAGGGTGATGGGCATATGGAACAAGCTGCCAGAGGGGGTGATAGAGAAAGTACAAGTGCAATGATTGAAAGACATTTCACCGGGTACTTGGATGAGAAAGATTAAGAGAATCACAGGCAAATGCTGATCTCAAAAATGTATTATTTATTATTAAATATAACAGTAGTTTTAATTTCCATGAGTTACCTCAATATTATTTGGAACTACATATTTGTAGACTTGCTATTTTTGAAATGCTTTTAGATGTTGCCTTAACTCCAGAGTATGTTTGCTCATAAATGTGCATTTTCACAACAGCTGCTGGCTAAATTAAGCACAGACCATAAGCCTCAAATCATGCAGCACCACTTTAGAAACAGTAATCTGATCCAATAGTTTAGTCGAGTAGATTACTTGAGCAGAACCACTTCAGAGCATATTAAATACAGTGAGTTATATGCTGCCACAAATAAGATTTAGGTACTCATGTGTCATCATGAGGAGTCTTGTATTTTTTAGATTTGAAGTTTCTTAAAATTTGTGAATTTGCACATCTTCTGCCAACCTATCATTTTGACCGAAACACGAATGTACCCTGGAAATGAGACTCTCCTCTAGCTAAAGATAGATTAGCATATTATAGCTGCAGATGCCTTAAGGAACAGAGATACCTCTCGTAACCAGGCATGCACTGTCAGTGTGACAGTCTTTGCCTAGAATAAAAAAAGCGAAGAAATGCTCAACTGGTCGTCTTATTATTTTTTTTTTAAAGATAGACTGAAATATTGATTCCATCTGAAAAGGGGAGAGTTAATTAATATTAGTGGTCAAATATGTGAAAATGTACATTCAATTTCTTTTTGGCTGCATGTACAATGTATGCTTAGAAAATAATGAAATGTGTTGCATCATTATGTATATGAATCAAAATGTTATATATTTTCTCTTGGTATCTCATTTTCAAGCTTTATTACTATATCTTAGTTAAAAGAAATTACTCAAAACTATGACATCTCCATGAATAACTGATTCATTTATATTTATTTATACAATTTCCTATTTCTTTTTTCATTACCAACATCTTCAAAATGTTACTTTACAGCTTAAAAAATAAAATATTATTTTTAATGGAGAGGAAGATTACTCTTAACTTTTCAACATTAAAGTTCCAATCCCAGCAGATTTAACGAGTTCAAGTACTCTTCATTTTCTTAGCCTAGATTTCCTTTCCTACTTTATTTTAATCGCCTGATATTTTGCGAACAATCCTTCCCTGGACTCTAGACCTCTCAGAAAAAGCTATACAGGTGACCCCTGGGCGACTGAAAATCACCCTTACACAATTTACAAATTACTATCCAAAAATCTGAATTAATGTGGGAGCAAAAGTAAATTAGTTTAGTTTAGAGATACAGCGCGGAAACAGGCACTTCGGCCCACCGAGTCCAAGCCGAACAGTGATCCCTGCACATTAACACCATCTTACACATACTAGGGACAATTAACACATACCTAGCATACCAATTAACCCATGCCAATTAACCTACAAACCTGTGTGGGAAGGAATTGCAGATGCTGGTCTAAATCTAAGATAGACACAAAATGCTGGAGTAACTCAACGGGACAGGCAGCATCTCTGGAGAAAAAAAAAATGGGTGACATTTCGGTTCGAGACCCTTCCTCAGACCTACAAACCTGTACGTCTGGAGTGTGGGAGGAAACCGAAGAGTGTGGGAGAAAACTCACGGGGAGAATGTACAAACTCCGTGCAGACAGCACCCATAATCTGGATCGAACCCGCATCTCAAATGCTGCAAGCGCTGCAAGGCAGCAACTCTACTGCTGCGCCACTGTGCCACCCTTAAATCAAAGTAATCTAAATAAATCAAAGTAATTTTTTCTCAACTCGAGTTTCTTGTGCAGAAGGCACAGCTTTGCATTACGGAAATTTGCAATAAAGACCTTTTTCTAGGAACGCAAACCAGCCCCATAACATGGGGGGAACCTGTACAAAATACAGTTCTTTATGTTTCTGACACACATTAATAGCTTTGCAGTCATTTGCGCCTAGAATGCATATTATAAATAAAAGTCATGCATTTAAGGTACTTGAGGTTCAATGTGAACTTATTGTTCTAAGTGCTGCAATTTTTGGTGCCAATATTGAATTTACAAAATTCTAAATATCTACATACAATGTGGCTTTTTAATAATTGTGGAGAGATTTAAAAAATAATAATGTACTCATTTGTGATAATCTCATTTTTCATTTTACTTTAATAATCATCACATTATTTTTTCTTTTACTTTTCCTAAGTATTAACATTGTCAGGATTGCTCTTGCTTTTCAGGACAAATAATCTAGGCAGATTCAGTACAAAGGAAATGCTATGCTTTCAGAGAAGCCATCTTCCAAAAAAGACATTGAACAGAAGTACTAACCAGGTGCTTAGGTGTGCAAAGGCCCATAACACACTTTTTAGGGTGGCATGGCGGCGCAGCGGTAGAGTCGCTGCCTTAGAACCCCAGTGACCCGGGTTCAATCCTGATTACGGGTGCTGTCTGTATGGAGTTTGTATGTTCTCCCTGTGACCTGTGTGGGTTTTCTCAGGGTACTCCAATTTCTTCCCACACTCCAAAGACGTACAGGTTTGTAAGTTAATTGACTTGGTTAAAATTGTCCCTAGTGTGTGTCGGATAGTGTCAGCGCGGACTCCTTGGGCCGAAGGGCCTGTTTCTGAGCTGTATTTCTAATCCAAACTATATAAGCTAGTATTTTATATTTAACGTAATTTGCATGGGATGCTTCTCTTCAAAAACTATCAGGTCAGGAAGTTCATTCCAGTTTACAAATAAATTCTGTGTAATTAGTTCAGAATATCGCCACAGTTTTATTTTGTAACTTGTCATTTAATTTGGAGCTGAACATCTGGCATTAATCCTCAATACTGTAACGTGTTCACTGAGAATTTATAGTATTATTTCTTACTAGTTCATGAAACTTCTCTCCATATTTAGCAATTCAGCTATATTGTGCTTTATGAAGAAGGTAAAGTTTGTTAATGATTCATTTTCTATCACCTTGAGAAATCCAGGATGAAATAGCATCTTGCCTGTCATTCCACATGTTTGTTTTTAATATTGTATATGTGGTGAGAATAAGAAAATCATTAATGGCCATGTGCTACTGATACATTATGTCAGTAATTATGAGATTGCTTCTTAATCTCTGCAGACTAATTTTTACTCTATGATACGTTTAATGCATTAGCAAAGTATGCCTTGATTAAAGCCTATATACAGACTCAAGTCTGTACAGTCTCAAATAACCTGTTAATTTTGGATCAGCCTGAATGTTCAGTGCCCTCCATAATGTTTGGGACAAAGACCCTTTATTTATATATTTGCCTCTGTACTTGACAATTTGAGATTTGTAATCGAAAAAATCACATGTAGTTAAAGTGCACATTGTCAGATTTTAATAAAGGCCATTTTTATAGATTTTGGTTAAACCATGTTGAAATTACAGCAGTGTTTATACATAGTCCCTCCCATTTCAGGGTACCATAATGTTTGGGACACAGCAATGTCATGTAAATGAAAGTAGTCCGGGCTCGAAATTAATGGTTGCCCGGGTGCCAATGGCCACCTAAAGTCGTGCCGTAAAAACCTAAAGGCCATGCCATTTTGCCCGGCTTGGCAAACACCCGGGATACCTGCCGTTCAACTCTGAGCGAGCCCCCCTCTCTAACTCTCTCTCTGTCACTCTCCGTCTCCGCCCTCCATCCGTGTCCGGGTCTCCGTTCTCCGCTCCTCATCTGCTGGCACGGCCGACAACCTAGCACATGCGCACTGCCACGGCCTGCTTTTCATCGGCCACCCTGCACATGCGCACTGCCACGGCAACTGGTCGGCACCGGGCACTTTCTCCCTCCCTTTGTATTGTGGGAGATCAGCGGTCGCCACCTCGCCACGACCGCTGAAAACCAACGCAGAATCACTCCCTGGAGCTGGAGTAACTCTTGCTTCTTGGTTTCTTGGTCCTCCAAACTGGAGGTGTTGGAGGGTCCACCACCAAACTCCAAACTTTGAACAATAACAGCCTTTATCTGTTTATTTATTGTGGATATATATGGTCTATGTTATATAGACTTTTATCTCCTGTTCTGTATTATGTTTACATATTCCGTTGTGCTGCAGCAAGCAAGAATTTCATTGTCCTATCTGGGACGCATGACAATAAAACTCTTGATTCTTGACTTGGACTTAAGCAAAAATGGGTTCTTGGAAAAAAAGATCTACCTTAAATTTAGTTGTGTCTGGTTGGGTAACTATGGTAAGGGGAAGACTATTCCATGCTTTAATTGTGCGGGGGAACTCCATGGAGCAGCCAGCATCTCTGGATAGAAGAAATTGGGTGACATTTCAGGTAGAGACCCTTCTTTAGTCTCCCTCTGGTTTTAGTGTTTTTTGGTTAATTTAAAAATGCAGCGTGGAAACAGGCCCTTCGGCCCACTGAGTCCACGCCGACCACCGATCACTAATTCTATCCCACACATTAGCGACGTAAATCAAGAGTCAAGAGTGTTTTATTCTCTCAGGTCCCAGTTAGAACAATGAAATCCTTGCTTGTAGCAGCACAACAGAATATGGAAACATAGTTATAAACGAGAAAACAAAACAGTGTGTGTGTGTATATATAGATAGATAGATAGACACACTAGACTAAGTGGGACCCATTGGGTCCCATGTTCACACCGGAGGGCTGGTCCCCCAGCGCAATATTCCACCTCTCCACCAATTCCAATATCGGTGGCCAATGAGGGTGGGGGGGGGGGGTGGTGGGTTCTAGAGCACTAGTATGGGTGTTGGGAGCCGAAGGGACTGGTTTCCAGAGGGATAGTATGGACATTGTGGGCCGAATGGATTCTTCGGCTGGCAGCTCAGTCACTCAGGGCTGGTGGGCTGGCAGTTCACATGGCTATTCCTTGAAATTCCATTTCAAGCAGAGCGCACGCCACAAAATTCAATTTCATAGCATTTCAAGCAGAGTGCAGGCCACCAAATTCAGTTTCGTGGCATTCCAGGCAGAGTGCAGGCCACCAAATTCAGTTTTGTGGCATTTCAGGTAGAGCGCAGGCCACCAAATCCAATTTTGTGGCATTTCAGGCGGAGTGCAGGACACCAAATCCAGTTTTGTGGCATTTCAGGCAGAGTGTAGGCCACCAAATTTCCAAACAACTCATTACATTGTCATTAAGGGCTATCAAATCATTTATTGCAAGTACATTGCAGACTCACAGTTCAGTTGATTTACAACTTAGAATCACAGTTGTGGACTCTCCCTCACGATCTTCCAGAGTGGCTGACTCATGTCCAGGCATCCGGGCTTATATAGTCCTGCTCCCCCCCGGAAGGGGCATTACCTTCATCGTGGTAATTGATTGGCGAGAGGACCAATCAGCTGGTCTCAAGATTTTTTATTTTTCATCGATCGCAAAAATCCTCAGGGCTGCCTCAGCAGAGGAGGGCTGTGAGTAAGATGGCCAAAAATCATAGCGATATACGGTAGCGTTTTTTCTAAAATCAATATACAGCACAGATAGGAAGTGGTCAAGATGAGACTTTTAGTTATATAATTATATTTCTATATTACTAAAAGTCTGATCTTGACAACTTCCTGTTTTTCTGTTCCTTGATTTTAGAAAAAACGCTGCCACTTACGGCTGTGATTTTTGGCCATCTTACTCAGTCCCCCTCCGCTGCGCAGGACGAGGATTTTTTCCATCGATGAAAAATAAGAGTTATTAATGTTTTAAAAATGTTGAGATTCTCTCTGCTACTCCTGCTGGTGGGAGGGGGGAGGGACTATAAAACCAGGAAATGTTTTGCCTCAGTCAGTCTCTGCAAGATGGGGGAGGTGAGAGGGTCACGTCTCTCAGTCTGAGCTGTGAATAACACTGAACACATGTCAACTAAACTGTGAGTGTGATTTTACTGACCTTGAGTGCCCTTAATGTGGTTTGAAAATGAAAATATGGTTGAAGTAAAAGCACTGCAAATGGTTGGTGGGATTTGGGTTGAAGTAAAAGCACTGCAAATGGTTGGTGGGGATTTGGGTTGAAGTAAAAGCATTGCAAATGGTTGGTGGGGGGTTGGGTTGAGGTAAAAGCACTGCAAATGGTTGGTGGGGGTTTGGGTTGAAGTAAAAGCACTGCAAATTGTTGGTGGGGGTTTGGGTTGAAGTAAAAGCACTGCAAATGTTTGGTGGGGGTTTGGGTTGAAGTAAAAGCACTGCAAATGTTTGGTGGGGGTTTGGGATGAAGTAAAAGCACTGCAAATGGTTGGAAGTCTTAACTTGACAACTTCCTGTTTGCACTCTATATTGATTTTAGATAAAACGCTACCACTTACGGCTGTGATTGTTGGCCATCTTACTCAGTCCCCCTCCGCTAATCAGGTGCAGAGGATTCTTCCCATCAATTAAAAATAAAAGTGTTATTAGTGTTTAAAAAATGTTGAGAATCTCTCTCCTGTCAATCACGCCATGAAGGCCACACCTTTTCCGGTGGGAGGGGGAGGGATTATAAAACCCAGAAGTGTGGGTGTGGCTCAGTCTCTGCATGATGGGGGAGGGAGAGGTCACGACTCTGTCTGAGCTGTGAATCAACTGAACACACTGAATGTCTACTGAACTATGAGTGTGGTGTTTTGTGTGGTTTTATAGTGGTTTTATTGTGGTTTCACCCTGCTTGAAATGGTATGAAACTGCATTTGAATATGGTGGCCTTGCACCCTGCATGAAATGGTATGAAACTGAATGTGGTGGCCTTGCACCCTGCATGAAATGGTATGAAACTGAATGTGGTGGCCTTGCACCCTGCATGAAATGGTATGAAACTGTATTTGAATTTGGTGGCCTTGCACCCTGCTTGAAATGGTATGAAACTGCACTTGAATTTGGTGGCCTTGCGCCCTGCTTGAAGTGGTCGGAAACTGCACTTGAATTTGGCGGCCTTGCACCCGGCTTGAAGTGGTAGGAAACTGCACTTGAATTCGGTGGCCTTGTACCCTGCTTGAAGTGGTAGAAAACTGCACCTGAATTTGGTGGCCTTGCACCCTGCTTGAAGTGGTATGAAACTGCACTTCAATTTGGTGGGCTTGCACCCTGCTTGAAATGGTAGGAAAATGGATTTGAATTCAGTGGCCTTGCACCCTGCTAGAAATGGAATTTCAAGGAAAAAGCCGTGAGTCAACTGCCAGCCCACCAGCCGTGAGTGAGCTGCCAGCACATCAGGCTTGAGGGACTGAGCAGCCACCCCAATAATCCATTTTGCACACAATGTCCATACTAGCTCTCTGGAGACCAGTCCCTTCAGCCCACAACACCCATACCAGCACTCCAGAAAGCCCCCCCCCCCCACTGGCCACCAATATTGGAATTGGTGGAGAGGTGGAATATTGCGTTGGGGGACCAGCCCTCTCGTGAACATGGGACCCAACGGGTCCCACTTAGTCTAGGATATATATATATATATATATATATATATATATATATATATATATAAATATAAATATATATATAAATATATATATAAATATATATATATATATATATATATATATATATATACCCACACACACAATTTCCCTCCTGGGATTAATAATGTTCTATCATAGTATTGTGTGTGTAGAAAGGAACTGCAGATGCTGGTTTAAACTGAAGATAGACGCAAAAAGCTGGAGTAACTCAACAGGTCAGACAGAATCTCTGGACAAAAGGAAAATATTACGTTTTCGGTTGGGTCTGAAAAAGGTTCCTGCACACCTTTGGAATGTGGAAACAAGAGCACCCGGAGAAAACCCATGCGATCAAAGACAAAAGGAGCAAACTCCATACAGACAGCACCTATATTCAGGATCAATTCCGGGTCTCTGGTACTTTTAGGCATCAACTTTATGGCCAATGTACTGCCCCATAGTGTTGAACTGAATTAAAACATACAGTAGCTGTAAAGGGGGACATAGCATCACTTAGAGATTTAAGACTGAAAATGGATAGTTTATTTTTGTTAGTTACCAAAGTTATCAATGTATAATTTTTTGTGTGTTGGAAAACAAAATATAGTGGCACAGCTGGTAGACTTGCTGTATCACACGCCAGAGATCTGTGTTCGATCCTGTCCTCGGGCACGGTCTGTGTTGATTTTGCACATTCTCCCTGCAAGCGTGTGGGTTTCCTCCCACATCCCAAAGATGCATTGGCTTTGTAGGTTAACTTGTCTCTGTAAAATTGCCCCATATGTGTTGGGAGTGGGTGAGGAAAGTGGGATAACAGAACTTGTGTGAATGGGTGGTAGACAAAAAGCTGAAGAAAATCAGAGGGTGAGGCAGCATCTATGGAGCGAAGGAAATAGGCGGTCTTTCGGGTCGAGATCCTTCTTCAGACTGATGTCCAGGGGTGGGGGCGGGAAAATGAAAGGAAGAGGCGGAGACAGTAGGCTCTGGGAGAGCTGGGAATGGGAGGGGAAGGAGGGAAAAGCAAGGACTACCTGAAATTGGCGAAGCCAATGTTCATACCGCTGGGGTGTAAACTACCCAAGCGAAATATGAGGTGCTGTTCCTCCAATTTGGGGTGGGCCTCATTCTGGCCATGGAGAAGGCCCAGGACAGAAAGGTTGGATTCGGAATGGGAGGGGGAGTTGAAGTTTCAGCCACCAGGAGATCAGGTTGGTTATTGTGAACTGAGTGGAGGTGTTGTGCAAAGCGATCGCCAAGCCTGCGCTTGGTCTCACCGAGGTTGATCATACGCTGAATAATCCAACCACATTTTTGTTTGGTAGTGGAAAGAAATAATAGAAATTGCATTCATTGCAACGTGTAAAAAGAGGAGATACAGTATTGTAATTTTGCTGCATGTCATTGTGGTCTATATCATGTCTTGATTGGTGAATATGTTCAGTTTGTGACTTTATTTGAAGCGGAAATAATATGTGAATGCTTCATTGAGCATAATTCCGACTGGTAACTACGCACTTCGTCCGAGCACATTATCGCACGTGTCATATAAGCCATCTTAACTGACCATCTAAACTGTCATTTGGCAACCTAAAAAGCTGCCTAGGTTGACCGGCTGGAATCAAAGAAAAAAAGTTAAGTGAGAGCCCTAGTAGTTATGTTTAGTATTTTATTGCATATCCTTTGCATGCAATAACTGCTTGAAGTCTGTAATTCATGGACATCACCAGTTGCTGGGTGCCTTCTCTGGTGATGCTCTGCCAGGCCTGTATTGCAGCCATCTTTAGCTTATGCTTGTTTTTGGGGGCTAGTCCCCTTCAGATTTCCCTTCAGCATGTGTAAATTCGGTTCAGATCAGGTGATTGACTTGGCCACTCAAGAATTGACTATTTTTTAGCTTTGAAAAACACCTTTGTTGCTCTAGAGTATGTTTGGGATCATTGTCTTGCTGTAGAATGAACCACCGGTAATGTTTTGAGGCATTTGTTTGAACTTGAGCTGATAGGATGTGTAGTTGTACCATCAATGAAGATAAGTGAGCCAGTACCTTCAGCTGCCAGACATGCCCAGGCCATAACTCCCCCACCACCATGTTTCACAGATGTGGTGGTATGCTTTGGATCTTGGGCAGTTCCTTCTTTCCGGCAGACTTTGCTCTTGCCATCATCTGATATAAGTTAATCTGCATCTCATCTGTCCACAATAACTTTTTCCAGGACTGTGGTTTCTCTTTTAAGTACTTCTTGGCTAACTGTAACCTGGCCATCCTATTTTTGCAGCTAACTATTGGTTTGCATCTTGCAGTGTAGCCTCTGCATTTCTGTTCATGAAGTCTTCTGCAGACAGTGGTCATTGACAAATCCACACCTGATTCCTTAAGAGTGTTTCTGATCTGTCAGACATGTGTTTGGGGATTTTTCTTTATTATAGGTGAGAATTCTTCTGTCATCAGCTGTGGAGGTCTTCCTTGGCTTGCCAGTCCCTTTGTGATTAGTAAGCTCACCAATGCTCTCTTTCTTCTTAATAATATTCCAAACATTGGTAAGTCTAAGGTTTGGCTGATGTCTCTAACAGTTTTATCCTTGTTTCTCAGTCTCATAATGGTTTATTTGACTTTCATAGGCACAACTTTGGTCCTCATGTTGATAAACAGCAATAAAAGTTTTGAAAGGTGATGGATAGACTGGAGGAAAGACTAGGAGCTGAGAGCTCTCTTATACCTGCATTAAGAAGGCAATTATTACTCACCTGAGCATTACAAACACCTGTGAAGCCATGTGTCCCAAACATTATGGTGCCCTGAAATGGCGGGGACTATGTATAAACACAGCTGTAATTTCTACATGGTGAAACCAAACTGTTTAAAAATGGCCTTTATTAAATTCTGATAATGTGCACTTTAACCACATGTGATTTTTTTTCTATTACAAATCTCAAATTGTGGAGTACAGAGGCAAATAAATAAATGATGGGCCTTTGTCCCAAACATTATGGAGGTCACTGTATGTGCTTACTAACCGTCTAAAATCAGGTTGTGTCAGGAGATGACGTGTACATAGGATAAGGGAGGCTGGCACTGAGAGAAGTGCGCGTGTGTGTGTGTGTGTGTGAGAGTGATAGAGGCTGAGATGGATGGGTACAAAGAGTATAAGGCCTCTCATGTCACGCTGAAGCCAGATATCAAATTTATATCCAATATATGACCACTAGCCGTGTTGCTCAGGGATGATTATGTCATTACATAATATAGATATAATGTAGAAATGGAAAGCTACGTGAAACAAGCCACATTATGTTTTTATATGTCTTTACATTATCACTCTATGTCTCATTAAACACTATTTTTCATTCAGGTGATAATGGCCTTCCATTGTCCATCACCCATTACAGTCCTGAGCAACTTCCCCCAGAAAATTCCCCTTTTTTGGAAAGGAACTTTGTGTGCAGGTTACGATGTCTCTTGGATAATTCCTCTGGATTTCTGGTAAAGTTGCTTTTGGCATTGCACATTTTTATTTTGTCTTGCAGCTTTCATGTTGTTGTTTATCAATAAACATTTACTACTTGGCTCTGATTTACAAATGTTATTATCCTATGTGCTGTATCGTAATTCCAAAGTCCTAAGGTGTTATCATGTTAAGTTTAACTTATTTAATGAAAATATATGACCCTTTTACAAATTTCAAAGTGTGTTTAGGCATGAAGGAGTTGAACAACCAAATACAAAATAACAAAAAAAAAATGTTTAAAAACAAAAAAACAAGAACAGTAACTGACTAAATTGCTCTTAAAACATTTTGAATACAGTGGTTGCATTGTAGATAAGAACTAAAATTGCCCTGCAAAATTGAGATATGACCAGTAAGAACTCCATTTATTGATTCTTGTCAGTCATTAAAATTAATACTGTGAACTCCCATTCCTTCAGCTGCTATTGCAGATTTTCAAAATCTAAAATTGAAACATGTTAGTTGTTATTTTTCTTGGTCTCTTTCTGCTTGGTTCCTTCAGCTCCATCTCACTGTCCATTGATCCTTTCCTCTTTTCATTTGTACTTCTATGTCTGAATTCTCCTCCTTCCCAGTCTATGTGCAATTAAATTTGTGTTCAATCTAATTGACTAACGAGATCCTGTCCATGGTGATTTAGATGCCCTTTCCCTTCACTGCCCATATATCAACCTGCTCTAAAGATTCGACAAGTTGAGTTCATAAGTTATAGGTGCAGAATTAGGCCTTTTGGCCCATCGTCTACTCCACTGTTCAATCATTGCTGATCTATCTCTCCTCCTCAACCCATTTCTCCTGCCTTCTTCCCATAACCCCTGCCACTCATACTATTTATTGGTGATACCTTAAGCTTGCTCTTATAGCAAATTATGGCTAAATTCTAATGCAACCTATGCCTTCTGTAAACATAGAATGGAATTCTAAAATAGAAAGTTTTCAAAATTATTTTGCTTGATTTACCCACTTTTTCCCTGATTTACAGAAACTGCACCAATATTGTCACGTAGTAGAAGTAATTGAAAAATATACTGGCATGTTGGCATCGCTGACGAGCCCAGCATTTATTGCCTATTTCTTATAGCCCTTTTGAATATTCTGATATTGCCTTCATTTGCCCCCCCCCCCCCCCAGACATTATCTTATATTAAACCAGACTATTTCTAACACTTCTCCAGTCATTCTAAATGCAAATCATTTTAATCATTTTAACCTCTCAATAGACAATAGGTGCAGGAGTAGGCCATTCGGCCCATCGAGCCAGCACCGCCATTCAGTGATCATAGCTAATCATCCACAATCAGTACCCCGTTCCTGCCTTCTCCCCAAATCCCCTGACTCCGCTATCTTTAAGTGCTCTATCTAACTCTCTCTTGAAAGCCAGAGAACCGGCCTCCAGCACCTTCTGAGGCAGAGAATTCCACAGACTCACAACTCTCTGTGTGAAAAAGCTTTTCCTCATCTCCGTTCTAAATGGCTTACCCCTTATTCTTAAACTGTGGCCCCTGGTTCTGGACTCCGCCAACATCGGGAACATGCTTCCTGCATCTAGCATGTCCAAACACCTTAATAATCTCATGTTTCAATAAGATACCCTCTCATCCTTCTAAATTCCAGTATACAAGTCCAGCTGCTCCATTCTATCAACAGTCCCGCCATCTCGGGAATTAACCTACGCTGCACTCCCTTAATAGCAAGAATGTCCCACAAATTTGGAGACCAAAACTGCATACAATACTCCAGGTGTGGTCTCACTAGGGCCCTGTACAACTGCAGATGGACCTCTTTGCTCCTAAACTCAACTCCTCTTGTTATGAAGGCCAGCATGTAATTCGCTTTCTTCACTGCCTGCTGTACCTGCATTTTAAGTACACTTTCCCCGCACTTCAAGTATAAAAATATCATACTTCTGTTTGGATTTGTTCACTGTCTCACTGCTCCTCACTGCTTGTAATCTCCTTCATTCCTACAAACCCCCACCTGTTTGAACTTATTTTGGGCTGATGCATTCTCTGACATCTCAACTCACAACTGGCAGATACACTTTGTTTCACAATCGCATTCCTTCTCTGAAACACCCTCTCTTACATTCCCTTAAAGTCAGTGTTTAAATCATGTTTTTGACTACCCCAAATATTTTCTTTGTCCGTGTGTTAGAAATACATGGTAGTAAGGTAAAGTGGCTAAGTAGCACTTAATAATTACATTATGTAGTAGTTTGCTCTCGGGTTAAGCAGTGCATTTGGGTTTTTTTGTGCCTTTAAACTGATGATCCGACAGAAGGAAGTATAGCATTTTACATTCCAGACAACAGAGTTTGATCTTGGCACACTAGTGTCATTATGGAAGTGGATAATCTGCTTGTCGCCCAAACTATGTTATTATTTTGATAAAAAATAAATTCCTGTGCAGGTGGCTTTGAAACAATGGAGAGGGAGCTGAAGGTAATGTGAACAACAAATCGGCTGCCTGGAATCTCAACGTGTGTATCTGTAAAGTACCTTTAGCAGAGAAAAATGTTACAAATAGCTTTATAAATAGGTAAAGGATTTGCAGAACAGCAATCACTGAAAGATAGATTAAAGAAACGTACTTTTAAAAACTTAGTTTAAAAAAAAATATGTAGAATATGCAGTTAGACAAAAATACTGGAGAAACTCAGCGAGTGAGGCAGCATCTATGGAGCGAAGGAAATAGGCAACGTTTCGGGTCGAAACCCTTCTTCAGAGGGTTTTGACCTGAAAGGTTGCCTATTTCCTTCGCTCCATAGATGCTGCCTCACTCGCTGAGTTTCTCCAGCATTTGTGTCTACCTTCGGTTTTCCAGCATCTACAGTTCCTTCTTAAACATAGAATATGCAGCTGTAGCTATTACACTTTGTAGTTTAATCCATGAATAGAGGTTCATGTTTAGTTTAGTTTATTATTATTATTGTCACGTGTACCAAAGTACCACAAAAAGCTTTTTGTTTGCGTGCTATCCAGTCAACGAAAAGACTATACATGATTACAATCCAAAGGGTTTCTACCAAAGATAGTTCAAAGGTCTCCAATGAGGTAGATGAGAGGTCAGGATCGCACTCTAGCTGGTGATAGGATAGTTCAGCTGGGAAGAAACTCTCCCTGGATCTCAAGTTCAAGTTTATTGTCATGTGTCCCTGATAGGACAATGAAACTCTTGCTTTGCTTCAGCACACAGAACATAATAGGCATTGACTACAAAACACATTAATAAATAAACTGATAAAGTGCAAAATGACAGATAATGGGTTATTAATGTTCAGAGTTTTGTCCGAGCCAGGTTTAATAGCCTGATGGCTGTGGGGAAGTAGCTATTCCTGAACCTGGTCGTTGCAGTCTTCAGGCTCCTGTACCTTCTGCCTGAAGGTAGCAGGGAGATGAGTGTGTGGCTAGGATGGTGTGGGTCTTTGATGATACTGCCAGCCTTTTTGAGGCAGCGACTTCGATAAATCCCCTCGATGGAAGGAAGATCAGAGCCAATGATGGACTGGGCAGTGTTTACTACTTTTTGTAGTCTCTTCCTCTCCAGGGCGCTCAAGTTGCCGAACCAAGCCACAATTCAACCGGTCAGCATGCTCTCTACTGTGCACCTGTAGAAGTTAGAGAGAGTCCTCCTTGACAAACCGACTCTCCGTAACCTTCTCAGGAAGTAGAGGCGCTGATGGGCTTTCTTGATAATTGCATCAGTGTTCTCGGACCAGGAAAGATCTTCAGAGATGTGCACGCCCATGAATTTGAAGCTCTTGACCCTTTCAGCCATTGACCCATTGATATAAACGGGACTGTCGGTCCCCATCCTACTCCTTCCAAAGTCCACAATCAGTTCCTTGGTTTTGCTGGTGTTGAGGGCCAGGTTATTGTGCTGGCACCATATGGACAGTCGCTCGATCTCTCTTCTATACTCTGAGTCATCCCCATCAGTGATACGTCCCATGACAGTGGTGTCGTCAGCGAACTTGATGATGGAGTTCGCACTATGACCGGCTACGAAGTCATGAGTATAGAGTGAGTACAGCAGGGGCTGAGCACGCAGCCTTGAGGTGCTCCCGTGCTGATTGTTATCGAGTCTGACACATTTCCACCAATACGAACAGACTGTGTTCTGTGGATGAGGAAGTCGAGGATCCAATTGCAGAGGGATGCGCAGAGACCCAGTTCTGCGAGTTTGGTAACCAGCTTGGAGGGGATGATAGTATTAAATGCCGAGCTGTCATTAATGAATAACAGCCTGACATATGAGTTTTTGTTGTCCAAGTGGTCCATCTGGAGGCACATGTTTTCAAATTTCTGTACCTCGTGCCTGATGGGAGGGGGGAGTAAATGGAGTGACAGGGGTGAGACTGGACCTTGATTATCCTGGTGACATTACCGAGGCAGCATTACCATATAACCATATAACAATTACAGCACGGAAACAGGCCATCTCGGCCCTTCTAGTCCTTGCCGAACACGTATTCTCCCCTAGTCCCATCTACCTGCACTCAGACCATAACCCTCCATTCCTTTCCCGTCCATATAACTATCCAATTTATTTTTAAATGATAAAATCGAACCTGCCTCCTTCTTCACCTTCACTGGAAGCTCATTCCACACAGCTACCACTCTCTGAGTAAAGAAGTTCCCCCTCATGTTACCCCTAAACTTCTGTCCCTTAATTCTCAAGTCATGTCCTCTTGTTTGAAACTTCCCTACTCTCAGTGGGAAAAGCTTATCCACGTCAACTCTGTCTATCCCTCTCATAATTTTAAAGACCTCTATCAAGTCCCCCCTTAACCTTCTGCGCTCCAAAGAATAAAGACCTAACTTGTTCAACCTTTCCCTGTAACTTAGTTGCTGAAACCCAGGCAACATTCTAGTAAATCTCCTCTGTACTCTCTCTATTTTGTTGACATCCTTCCTATAATTAGGCGACCAAAATTGTACACCATACTCCAGAATTGGCCTCGCCAATGCCTTGTACAATTTTAACATTACATCCCAACTTCTATACTCAATGCTCTGATTTATAAAGGCCAGCACACCAAAAGCTTTCTTTACCACACTATCTACATGAGATTCCACCTTCAGGGAACTGTGCACAGTTATTCCTAGTTCCCTCTGTTCAACTGCATTCCTCAATTCCCTACCATTTACCATGTACGTCCTATTTTGATTTGTCCTGCCAAGATGTAGCGCCTTACACTTATCAGCATTAAACTCCATCTGCCATCTTTCAGCCCACTCTTCCAACTGGCATAAATCTCTCTGTAAACTTTGAAAATCTACTTCATTATCCACAACACCACCTATCTTCGTATCATCTGCATACTTACTAATCCAATTTACCACACCATCATCCAGATCATTGATGTACATGACAAACAACAGTGGACCCAACACAGATCCCTGTGGCACCCCACTAGTCACTGGCCTCCAACCTGACAAACAGCCATCCACCATTACTCTCTGGCATCTCCCATTCAGCCACTGTTGAATCCATCTTGCTACTCCACCATTAATACCCAACAATGAACCTTCTTAACCAACCTTCCATGAGGAACCTTGTCAAAGGCCTTACTGAAGTCCATATATACAACATCCATTGCTTTACCCTCATCAATTTCCTGAGTAACCTCTTCAAAAAATTCAAGAAGATTAGTCAAACATGACCTTCCAGGCACAAATCCATGTTGACTGTTCCTAATCAGACCCTGTTTATCCAGATGCTTATGTATATTATCTCTAAGTATCCTTTCCATTACCCAACAATGAACCTTCTTAACCAACCTTCCATGAGGAACCTTGTCAAAGGCCTTACTGAAGTCCATATATACAACATCCATTGCTTTACCCTCATCAATTTCCTGAGTAACCTCTTCAAAGGTTACTCAGGAAATTGATGAGGGTAAAGCAATGGATGTTGTATATATGGACTTCAGTAAGGCCTTTGACAAGGTCCATTTGCCCACCATTGACGTCAAACTAACAGGTCTATAATTGCTAGGTTTACTCTTAGAACCCTTTTTAAACAATGGAACAACATGCGCAGTACGCCAATCCTCCGGCACTATTCCCGTTTCTAATGACATTTGAAATATTTCTGTCATAGCCCCTGCTATTTCTACACTAACTTCCCTCAATGTCCTAGGGAATATCCTGTCCGGACCTGGAGACTTATCCACTTTTATATTTTTCAAAAGTGTCAGTACTTCTTTTACTTTGAAACTCATAATATCCATAGCTACTCTACTAGTTTCCCTTACCTCACATAATTTAATATCCTTCTCCTTGGTGAATACCGAAGAAAATAAATTGTTCAATATCTCCCCCATCTCTTTTGGCTCTGCAGATAGCTGTCCACTCTGACTCTAATGGACCAATTTTATCCCTCGTTATCCTTTTGCTATTAATGTAGCTGTAGAAACCCTTTGGATTTACTTTCACCTTACTTGCCAAAGCAACCTCATATCTTCTTTTAGCTTTTCTAATTTCCTTCTTAAGATTCTTTTTACATTCTTTATACTCCTCAAGCACCTCATTTACTCCATGCTGCCTATAATTATTGTAGATCTCTCTCTTTTTCCGAACCGTGTCCAATTTCCCTTGAAAACCATGGCTCTTTCCGATTTTTACTATTTCCTTTCAACCGAACAGGGACATAATGATTCTGTACTCTTAAAATTTCACCTTTAAATGTCCTCCATTTCTCTTCCACATCTTTCCCATAAAACAAAATGTCCCAATTCACTCCTTTTAAATCCTTTCGCATCTCCTCAAAGTTAGCCTTTCTCCAATCAAAAATCTCAACCCTAGGTCCAGTTCTGACCCTCTCCATAATCATATTGAAACTAATGGTATTGTAATCACTGGACCCGAACTGTTCCCTAATGCATACCTCTGCCACCTGACCTGTCTCATTTCCTAACAGGAGGTCCAGCACCGCCCCTTCTCTAGTAGGTACCTCTATGTATTGCTGTAAAAATCTATCCTGCACACATTTTACAAACTCCAAACCATCCAGCCCATTTACAGAATGTGTTTCCCAGTCTATGTGTGGAAAATTGAAATCTCCCACAATCACTACCTTGTGCTTACTACTAATATCTGCGTTCTCCTTACATATTTGCTCTTCCAATTCTCGCTCCCCATTTGGCGGTCTATAATACACCCCTATAAGTGTTGCTACCCCTTTCCCATTTCTCAGTTCCACCCAAATAGCCTCCCTAGACGAGCCCTTATGTGTATATGGAGTCAATGGGAGGGTAGCCTGTTTGCGCAATGGTCTGGGCTACAACCACAACAACTATGTCTGCAATTTCTTGTGGTCTGAAATGGAGCTGCTCCAAAACCAGGCAATGTTGCATCCCGATAAAATGCATTCTACATGTGTAGACATTGGTGAGGGTTTCTGGGGACATGCCAATCTGAGACATTAACTTCATGTGTTGTTTGCTGTTTCTTTACTGACTTCATAAGCTTAGAATGAAACAGAATAGTCATATAGCAGTTCTACATCACTGCTCAGGAGTAGCCGACTATCCCCTCCCCAGGTACTATCCCCTGCAACCGCAGGAGATGAAACACCTGTCCTTATACCTTCTCCCTCAATTCCATCCAGGGTCCCAACAGTCCTTTCAGGTGAGGCAGAGGTTCACTTGCACCTCCTACAACTTTATCCACTGTACCCGTTGTTCTCAGTGGGCCCCTATATATATCGGCGAGACCAAGCGCAGACTGGGCGATCGTTTCGCTCAACATTTATGCTCGGTCCGCCTTGGCTATGCAACATCCTGGTTGCCAAACATTTTAACTGTTCTATCCATCCCCATACTGGCCTTTCTTTCCTGGGCCTCCTCCACTGTTAAAGTGAGGCCACACGCATATTTGAGGAACAGCACCTCATATTTCACTTGGAAAACGTTGATTTCTCTAATTTCAAGTAATGCATGCATTCCCTTCCTTCCCTCCGCCCACCCCCCCTCCCCCACCCTAGTTGTCCTACTAGTTCCACTGTTTGCATTTTTGTATCCCTTTGTCATCACCTCTTCACAGCCACCAATGGCCCATAATGGTCATTTGATGCCGGCCCTAGTTTATTCTGGCCTCTTCTTACCTCCATTTCCCTCCCCTCTACATTCAGTCTGAAGAAGGGTCCTGATGTGAAATATCACCCATTATTTGTCTCTAGAGATTCTGCCTCACCCACTGAGTTACTGCAGTGCTTTGTATCTACTTCAGCTTCTATGTCTTTTCTATACTTGGTTTGTCATTTAATGCCATATTAAAATCTGTAAAGCTTTGGAACACTGGAATCTGAACATAGAACTGTACAGCACAAGATCAGGCCCTTGGGCCCACAATGTCTATGCCGAATATGATGCCAAAACCAACACTTATCTGCCTGCACATAATCCATAACGCTTCATACCCTGGCTATCCATATGCATATCCAAACATTTCTTAAATACCACTATCATATTTGCCTCAACCACCATCACTGGCAGCGCATTCCAGGCCCATGCCCTCTGTGTAAAAAACAAATGCTGCCCTGCACATCTCTATACATATAAAAATCTGATCTTGGATGTGTATTTATTTGTGTGATGTTCCTGTGTGTTTCACATCTCCTCGAAAACACGACGCGCTAACTATGACATTTTAATATATTTTGATATAGAGATTTACACCATGATGTCAAAAATTGCCTTGTTTGAAAATTTCATGTATTATTCCTCGAGTTATTTATGAAAATGTTAAAAAAATTCAAATAACTTAGAAAATAAACGAGATGGTCTCGCTGATGACGTCACAATGCATCTGACTGGGCACATTGCCTGTCATCTGCTTGCGCTGGAGTGATGTCACCCTTGTCATGTCTGCTGCACTTCTTGGCTTCTTAACTTTCACTTCTTTAAATTTGTCACTTTGCGTTTTTAAACTGCTGCTCAGGTTGTGCTGCGCGCTCCGCTGGGTTCCTTGAAGTTCTAGAACATGGCGGCAGTCGTTATCGGGGCACGGGACAGCGCGATGGGAAGGTGGCCGTGGCGGCCATTATTCCCTCTGGGAGAGGCCGTCTATGGAGACCTGCGATTCCTCCATCGATCGCAGGGGCTCGGGGAATCGTGACACCGACCATAATGAGGCCGCGATTAGTTCCCAGAATGTGGGAACTCCTCACGACCATGAAGGCGACTACCTGGCAACCACCCGCGAACATGCGGGGACTGCATAGTCTCCTGCAGTCGCCTAAAAAGTCGTCTAAGTGGGACAGGCCCATTAGTTTGGCTTCGTAGCAGTCACTTCAATGTAGTTGGTCCACAACAGATCATTGGTGATATTAATGCCAAGGAACTTGAAGCTCCCAACCATTTTCACTTTGGCACCATTTGTGCTGATTGGAGCATGTACTCTACCATGCTTCTTGCGTGCTAATCAGTCAGCTGAAAGACAATATATGATTAGAATTGAGCCATCCACAGTGTACAGTTATATGATAAAGGGAATAACGTGATAATGTTGCGTGCAAGATAAAATTCGATCAAAAATATTCCGAGGGTCTCCAATTAGGTAAATTGTGGCTCAGGGCAGTTTGGTTGCCTGGTCCCAGAGACCAAAGACCCAAAACCTCACCTGTTCCTTTTCTCCAGAAAGGCTCCCTGACATGCTGAGTTACTCCAGCATTTTGTGTCTACATTTGGTATAAATCAGCATCTGCAGTTCATTCCTGCATATCCTGAAATCTATAACTAGTTCCTTTGAAGAGGTTGTTGTCCTGAAACCATGTCACTAAGTTCTCAATATCCGTCCTGTACTCCATCTCATCATTGTTCGTTATCCGGCCCGTGGAGTCATCTGCAAGCTTGTAGATGGAGCTAGAGCCAAATTTTGCTGCATTGTCATGAGTGCACAAGGAGTATAGTAGCGTACTAGGAAAGTATCCTGCACGGCATCAGTGTTGAGAATTATTATGGAGGATGTATTGTGACCTATCCGCACAGATTGTAATCAGCATTATCAATGATGAACCAACCAACTTCTAACTCTTTCCTTCAAGGCCATGAATTTCCAAGGCAGACTCAAGCTTCTTTATGAACAGAACATGAAGGGAAAGGATGGCTCATTTATTCCTCCACAGTTGGCTTTGTTTGCAATAGCAACACCACTGCAACCTCCGTCCATTCTGGAGATCCGAACCAAAAATTTTATTTTCAGAACCAAACACAAATTAGACTTCACCCCAATGGGCTGCGATGCTAAGTAAGTTGAAAGTATTTGCTATATCATTGTGGTAACACATTAGTGTGTAAAACATCACTTTAATAATTATTAACACTTACAAACTTGGGATTTATTTCATTCTCAACGTATTTTAAATGGCAGAAATCATTCAATAGTTAAGTGCTGAGAGAATCAAGTAACTTACACATGTAATTAAACATAGAAAAGTAACTGAGTGTTCAATAAGCAGCAACTGAACATTTAAATAATATTTTGAGGTGGTAGCATTTTCCTAAGAAACAATGGAGATATAGATTGGAACTTTGGTCAGTATTTTTAGTTACACCCATCAGTCACTTGATCCAAACTTTAAATAATTCTGCAAACCTCCTAGGTAGTTGTACGGTACGAAAGTATAGAACTATACATGATGTACTTTGTGCGGGCCCAGCAATATACAGTGCCCTCCATAATGTTTGGGACAAAGATCCATCATTTATTTATTTGCCTCTGCACTCCACAATTCGAGATTTGTAATAGAAAAAAAATCACATTGTCATGTTTTAATAAAGGCCATTTTTGTACATTTTGGTTTCACCATGTAGAAATTACAGCAGTGCTTATAAATAGCCTCCCCCCCCCCCCCCCCCCCCCATTTCAGGGCACCATAATATTTGGAACACAGCAATGCCATGTAAATGAAAGTAGTCATGTTTAGAATTTTGTTGCATATCCTTTGCATGCAATGACTGTTTGAAGTCTGCGATTCATGGACATCACCAGTTGTTGGGTGTCTTCTCTTGTGATGCTCTGCCAGGTCTGTATTGCAGCCATCTTTAGCTTATACTTATTTTGGGGGCTAGTCCCCTTTAGTTTTCTCCTCAGCATGTAAAAGACAATTGGGTTCAGTATGTATGTTTGGGATCATTATCTTGCTGAAATGAAATGCCGGCCAATGAGTTTTGAGGCATTTGTTTGAACTTGAGCAGATAGGATGTGTCTATACACTTCAGAATTCATTATGCTATTGTATCATCAGCAATTGTATCATCAATGAAGATAAGTGAGTCAGTCCCTTCAGCAGCCATACATATCCAGGCCATAACACCCCCACCACTGTTTCACAGATGAGGTGGTATGCTTTGGATCTTGGGCAGTTCCTTGTTTCCTACGTACTTTGCTCTTACCATCACTCTGATACAAGTTAATCTTCGTCTCATCTGCCTACAAGTCCTTTTTCCAGAACTGTGGTTGCTCTTTTAAGTACTTCTTGGCAAACTATAATCCGGCCATCCTATTTTTGCGGCTAACCAGTGGTTTGCATCCTGCAGTGTTTGTAGCCTCTGTATTTCTGTTCATGAAGTCTTCTGCGGGCAGTGATAATTGACAAATCCACACCTGACTCCTTAAGAGTGTTTCTGATCTGTCGGACAGGTGTTTGGAGATTTTTCTTTATTATAGAGAATTCTTCTGTCATCAGCAATGGAGGTTTTTCTTTGGCCTGCCAGTCCCTTTGCGATTAGTAAGCTCTTTCTTCTTAATAATGTTCCAAACAGTTGATTTTGGTAAGCCTAATGTTTGGCTGATGTCTCTAAGAGTTTTATTCTTGTTTCTCAGTCTCATGGCTTCTTTGACTCATTGGCACAACTTTGATCCTCATGTTCATAAACAGCAATAAAAGTATCCAAAGGTGATGGAAAGACTGGATGCTGAGAGCTCTCTTTTACCTGCATTAAGGAGGCAATTACAAACACCTGTAAAGCCATGTGTCCCAAACATTATGGTGCCCCGAAATGGAGGGACTATATATAAACACTGCTGTACTTTCTACATGGTGAAACCAAAATGTATAAAAACACCCTTTAATAAAATCCAACAGTGTGCATTTTAACCATGTGATTTTTTTCTATTACAAATCTCAAATTGTGGAGTACAGAGGCAAATAAATAAATGCTGGGTCTTTGTCCCAAACATTATGGAGGGCATTGTAAGCAGTGTTTTTGTGCTCCTGGTATTGCACAACAGAGTCAGCCTAGATTTTTGCTTGTGCAATCCACGATCGTCAGATAATTTTCAGATAAATGAGCCACAGATAATACAGCAAGGAAAATGAAAATGTAACCTGTGTCGCCTGTTCTCTTCATCACTGGCCTAGATTTTGTGGAAGGTGACCCACTGCCAGCACTCGCCACTAAAGGTCATCACCAGACAGCACTTAATCAGTCTGCACTTGGAAAGGAGCTCTGCACCAGAGATTCTTATCAGCTAACCAAGACGTGTGCTGGACCGAGTGAGCAAGCTCTTGTTGAGAAACATTGACTGGTGGCAAGGGCACAACTGTGCTCTTTGTTAAAGATTTTCAATGCCCTGGATGTCCCCGACATTCATAAACCTTTAGAAATTGCTAAAAATGAAAACAAATTGATGTTAAATTGTTAAAAAAAGGGAAAACATCAGTAGACCAAGTATTTAAAAAAAAATAAAAAAATTGAATTATCAAAAACAACATTGAAAGAATACAGAATTTATTTTTACCTTTCTCCTTGTGGCTGTGAAATCCTCATTTGAATGAAAAGCGTCATAAGCCCCTATGCCAGGTCAAAACTGCTGAGGCAGAGCTTGCCCGAGGCTGGGGACTACTTGAACTTTAAATTTACAAAAATTATGGAAGTTTGATTTGTTTACATTAGGTTTGCTGAACAGAGGAGCCAATGTCATAAGTAAGAGTGAAATAGAAACAGAAAATGATGGTGATACTCAAGAAGTTGGGTAGCATCAGTAGAGAGAGAAACAGGATTATAATTTCAAGCGAATTAATCGTCTATTAAATTTATTTCTCGCTTCACAGATGCTGACTGTCCTACCATCACCTAAATTTTCTGCTTCAGATTAACAGCATCTGCAAATTTCTTTTGGCTTCTTATTCTATAAAGGCACTCACGTTTCCTTCAATAGGGGGAACACATTGTAAATGGATCTATAAAGTATCCTGTTAATTGTACTTGTTTTAAATTTTCTGTTTCAGTCAAAATTTAGTTTAGAATTATTTTTTTACAGCATGTATACCATGGACTAGTGCAGTTATTAGGTATGCTGCGTTGGCAGCTGGCACTGTGAGCCTACAGCTGTTTAAATTTAATTTTGGTGGCGTATTCCTTTTGGGTTGTTCTTCGCATGCAATAAATTCCTTTGCTGTTGTATGCTGGAAAGTTACTGTTTATGGCAGGGGATTGATGGTCATGTAGCAATTTTTGGCAAATGTGTGATCAATTAAAAGTCATAATAAATTTATCTCAATTAATTTTGAGAGGGAGAAAGTTTCATGAATTCACATAATTTCATTTTGGAAATTATCAAAGGCGACACGGTGGCTCAACGGTAGATCCCAACTACGGGTGCTGTCTGTACAGAGTTTGTACGTTCTCCCCATGACCGTGAGGGTATTCTCCTAGAGTTTTCTCCTCCGGTTTCCTCCCACACTCTAAAGACGTGCCGGTTTGTAGGTTAATTGGCTTGGTATAAATGTAAATTGTCCCCAGTGTGTGTAGGATACTGTTAATGTGCGGAGATTGCTGATCGGTGCGGACTCGGTGGGCCGACGGGCCTGTTTCCACACTTAATCTCTACAGTAAACTAAAATTTAGTTCATAGGATTTTATGCATGCAAACCTGGGTGTTACGTGCAAAGGTAAATCCTGTTCTGTTTTGCTGCAGAGGGAAGATTGTCCTGGGTTACACAGAGGCTGAATTATGTATGCGAGGAAGCGGCTATCAGTTTATTCATGCAGCTGACATGATGTACTGCGCAGAAAACCATGTCCGAAGTAAGTACCCTCTTCATGTTCTGTGCTAGTGCAGTTTCTTTTTCCATCTTGGTGAAAAATATAACCAACTTGTTCATTCATAGAGGTTGTTGCTAGCGTCAACTTAAGGATGCCGCAAAATGGCTGCAAAGCATCCTGAAGGGCGAGGCTGAACATGTTTTAGTGCATGTTGGTGCCAATGGTGTAGGTTCAAGGAATAGATGGGGTCCAGCAAACTACTTTTACCGAGTGATTTGATAAGTAAAAACAGCAGGGTAGTAGGATTATTTCCAGTACCACATGTCAGTGAATATAGATATAACCATATAACAATTACAGCACGGAAACAGGCCATCTAGGCCCTTCTAGTCCGTGCCAAACACTTACTCTCACCTAGTCCCATCTACCTGCACTCAGACCATAACCCTCCACTCCTTTCCCGTCCATATACCTATCCAATTTAATTTTAAATGATAAAATCGAACCTGCCTCCACCACTTCCACTGGAAGCTCATTCCACACAGCTACCACTTTCTGAGTAAGGAAGTTCCCCCTCATGTTACCCCTAAACTTCTGTCCCTTAATTCTCAAATCATGTCCTCTTGTTTGAATCTTCCCTACTCTCAATGGAAAAAGCTTATCCACGTCAACTCTGTCTATCCCTCTCATCATTTTAAAGACCTCTATCAAGTCCCCCATTAACCTTCTGCGCTCCAAAGAATAAAGACCTAACTTGTTCAACCCTTCTCTGTAACTTAGGTGCTGAAACCCAGGCAACATAACCCAGGCAAGATATAGGGGATTAGACCAGATGAATACACATCTAAGAAGATGGTACAGAAAGAAGGGATTTAGATTCCTGGGATACTGGAACTATGTTTGGGGAAGGAGGATCTCTGGAAGTACGATAGCTTGTACACAGACAGATATCCCAGCAGAATAGAAATTTGTGTTCAGATTGAGGAAAGACATGGATTGGCAACAAGAGTATTTATCCTTAGTAAAGGGAATTACAATGGAAAGAAAATATAGTTGATTAAAGTAGACTGGGTAGATAGATTAGCTGGATGGGCAGTGACTAAGCAGTGGCCGACTTAAGGAAACCTTAAAGGATTCGGCAAAAATATATCCCAGTAATGATGTGGGTCCTCAGGGAAGGAACCAAATGGGGCTAACCAAGGAAGTTAAGTTGGAAAAAAATGTTTTAAGAAGGAAAGACTTAGTGGTAGGCCAAGGATTGGAATAGTGGAGAAAAAAAACAGAGCGCAAACAATGAATGTAATAAAAAGACAAAATGGGTTGCTACTTTAAGTAAATAAAAATGAAAGAGTTCCAAATGAAGCTGGGCCCTTTGAGAGGGGGGGGGGGGGGGGGGGGGGTGGGGGGGGGACTGGAATTGAGGAATATCAGAGCATGCTTGATGTGCTGAATCAGAGACTTTGGTTCTTACTTATGGTGAGGGCACTCTGGCTGATCCAATATTTTTAAGTTCTGATCCAGTTCTGGCTGATCCAATGTTTTTTAAGTATTCAATATAACTTATTTGCATTTGTGCCCTAAGCCTGAGTTTATTATAGACCCGGGACCCACATGCCCAGGAATGTCCAATCTATAACAAATAGATCCAGAAAAGTAGTTGTCTTAGTACCAGCCCCTATGAAGAGTTAGTCACTCTGGTGAGGCTTTTTTTTTTAATAGCAAAATACCAGCTCATTGCCAATGCTTCTTGTCGCTAAGCCAATTTTATTTGAAATTTGCCCTTTTACTCTGTGGGTTTTCATTTCATAAGGTTTAATTTTACTGACTTGCCTACTATGAATGTCACCCTCATCAATTTTTATGTATTTCATCAGCAAAAAAAACCTATATTTTATGAAACAAGATTTGCTTTAACAAATCCATACTGTTAAAATCCACCCTTTGGCCTAGATATTCATCCATATTGGCTCCCATGTAACTCAGTGACTGACTGGCTTGCTAGGTTTATCCTTGCAAGATGTTTTGAACAAGGAAGTATTTTCTCCAGTTCTCCAGTATACCAATCCCATATCTAGGGAGGTTTCTAAATGGTCAGTATTTCTGCAGTCCTCCTTTTCTTTTCAGCAATCTAGGATGTATTCAACCAGGATTTGGTTAATATAAATATAGTAATTTCTCAGAATCAAGTCTTTAAACAGAACAAAAGGCCATTCAGCCGACAGAGCTGGGACAGCACTTTGTAGTAATATAGTCAGTGCTATTATCCTCCTTTTACCCCATTGCCCAGCATTGTCTCTCGTCATAGTCATACTGCACAAAAACATTCCATTGCAGTGACTATTCACTTCCAAAAGCCTTGATTGTTTCCTATCGCTTTGAAGAGCAGTACATTTCAATTTGCATATATCTATTCCCATGCCCCCACATCTTTTTGTGATCGCTTTAACTGTGCCTCATTCCTTGAATCATTTGCTCATAACTTATTTAGTATAGCCAGTCTTTCTTACACTTTGAATATATTGAAGAAAGAGATTGATAGACAATTGCACTATCGGCTGCAGAGTAGCAGACCTATTAATGTTGCTGCTTCACAACTCCAGTGACTGGGTTCAAGCCTTGTCGAAGATCTTTGCATCTTCTCCAACCACTGGTGAGATCGCAGAGAACTGGAGAGCAGTTTATGTTCATTTATTTAAGAATGATAGCAGAGCGAATCCAGGGAATTATAGGCCAGCGAGCCTCACGTCAGTAACAGGGAAGCTTCTTCAGGATAGGATTTATTCCCATTTGGAAGGACATGGATTAATTAGGCATAGTCAGCATAGCTTTGTACATGGCAGGCTGTGTCTTACTAACTTGATCGGGATTTTTGAGGAGGTGACGAAGGTGATTGATGAGGGTAGGACAGTGGATATTGTCTATGTACATTTTAGTAAAGCATTTGATAAAATACTCCATAGTAGGCTGACCCCAAAGATTATGAAACATGGGATTGAAGAAAATTATTTTAATTAAAAAATGTCAAATGCTGCACTGGTAAATATACCTAAATCTTGCATGTGGTAATATATGTCTTAGATAGATAGATCCTTTATTGTCATTCAGACCTTTCGGTCTGAACGAAATTATGTTGCCTGCAGTCATACACAGAATCAATAATAACAAAACATACAATAAACACAAATTAAACATCCACCACAGTGAGTTCACCAAGCACATCCTCACTGTGATGGAGGCAAAGTCTTAGTCTCCGTCTCTTCCCTCCTTGTTCTCCCTCTGCGCTGAGGCGATCGATCCAGGCCGAAGATGCCGCTCTCCAGTCCAGTGGACCTCCGTGGTGATGTCGCCGCCGCCGAAAGCCGGAGCGCCGTCTCCGCTCTGAGACGGCCCGCCACAGCATCAGCTCCGGGCAGCCGCCCCAGCTCCAGGTCCCGCAGTCTCCGCTCCGGGCCGCCGCCCCAGCTCTGGGTCCCGCAGTCTCCGGTCCGGGCCGCTGCCCCAGCTCCGGGTCCCGCAGTCTCCATTCTGGGCCGCTGCCCCAGCTCCGGGTCCCGCAGTCTCCGCTCCGGGCCGCTGCCCCAGCTCCGGGCCGCCGCCCAAGCTCCGGGCCGCCGCCCCAGCTCCGGGTCCCGCAGTCACCGTTCCAGGTCCCGCAGTCTCTGCTCCGGGCCGCCGCCCAAGCTCCGGGCCACCGCCCCAGCTCCGGGTCCCGCAGTCACCATTCCAGGTCCCGCAGTCTCCGCTCCGGGCAGCCGCCCCAGCTCCAGGCGGCTGCCCCAGCTCCGGGTCCCGCAGTCTCAGCTCCGAGCCCCGCTGCATCAGCTCCAGGCCGCCGCCAAAAGCCAGAACGCCGCACCAGCAAGTCGGGCCACCGCTGCCTTAGCCCCAAAGACGGCCAGCCTCTCGTTGGTGAATCCTGGCTGGCACTGCCTCCGGAGCCTCGGGGTCAGTCGCAGGTTGGAGGCCGCCAGCTCCGCCATTAGGCCTCAGCGCAGACGGAGGCAGAGAAGGGGGATACGACACGAAAAAGTCGCATTCCCCCGAAGGAAGAGACAGAGAACATGTTTCACCCCCTCTAACACAACCCAACAAACTAAAACTTAACCAAAACAAGACAAAAAAAACAACAGAAAAAAGTAAAGACAGACGGACTGCAGGCGAGCCGCAGCTGTTAACAGCGCCGCCACTTCCGGACTAGCTATTGGAATGAAATGTGTAAAGATTTTTAAATGATGGAAACTGGTTTACATGCTGTTGAATGATGGTAGTCAATAGTGTCCACTTGCTGTAGGGAGAGTATGCACTGGATTTATTAGGTGGATAAGTTAGTGGGGGTTGGATTGGGTTGTAAATTGAATATCTTAATTCTATTTGTAATCTATTTGGTCATCACCTTAACTTTTTCCAAATACATATTTTTACCAAATGTTGAATGGTCTGAAATTAGTGAGATTTGTTCTTCAGTTACTTTTACCTGGTTTTTACATTTCAGTGATGAAGACTGGCGAAAGTGGAATGACTGTTTTCAGACTTTTGACCAAAGAGAATGGGTGGACTTGGGTGCAAGCAAATGCACGACTTGGATACAGCAATGGGAAGCCAGATTATATTATAGCCACACAAAGGCCTCTCACGTAAGTATTAAAAAAAATGTACATTTTATTTGCGAGTCCCTGATTGCACCTCTGTTCACGAAGCAAGCCATTTGGTGTACCATTCTCCAGGGAAGGGAAAACATGTCTTAATACTTGTTTAATTTTGTCTAAAATTAATGTTGATTGCTAAATAATCGCTTCACTTCCATATTTTCGGGTGACAAGTTGGTATATCTAGTAAAGCTGCTGCCTTACAGAACCAGTGATCATGTTCAGCCGAGCCTTTTGGTGCTGCTGTATGTATGGAGTTTACACACGCTCTCTGTGACTACGTCTGGATCTTTTCACAATTGCTTTAACAGTGCTTCGAACCTTGAATCATTTGCTGATAACTTCGTTAGAGATTAAAGTATAGCCAGCCTAACACCTTGAATATATTGAAGGGGGAGGTTGATAGGCATTCAAACATCTTTGGGCTACAGAGTAGCAAACCTATTAATGTTGCTGTAAGAAGGAACTGCAGATGCTGCTTGACACAAAGATAGACACAAAATGCTGGAGTAACTCAGCGGGACAGGCAGTATCTCTGGAGAGAAGAAATGGGTGACGTTTCGAGGCGAGACCCTTCTTCAAACTCTCCAGAAATGCTGCCTGTCCCGCGGAGTTGCTCCTCCAGCATTTTGTGGCTATCTATTAATGTTACTGCCTCTCAAAAATGACTGAGTTCGATCCCAATCTTAGGGGCCGTGTGTGTGAAGAATTCACACGCTTGCCTTGGTTTCACGAGTGCTTCTCTCTGTGACCTGATGCCTGAGATTTGCTTGCAATATGGAGTTCTTTTCAATTCAGGATAATTCTTGCGTTGGATGGTCAGCCCTGTTCACCCTCCATATCTAGAACAGATTGGTAAGGACAGTAAGGCAACACAAGCTGCAAGATCAGGTAAAAGGTCGTAAACCAGGACAATTAAATCCTTGTTTTTCCACCCATTCCCTCTTCCTGCAAAGGCTAGAATAATTTCATCAGAAATTAATCCTCTTTGAGAGCACTTTCATATTAGAAACAGCTAGACTTGAGTTCTTGGATGTTCTGTGAATGCTTGTAATAACAATGGACATTTCTGTTTTTTCCTAGGAAGGAGGAAGGGGAAGAGCATTTGCAAAAACGAACTTTGCAGTTACCTTTTAATTTTGCAACAGGCGAGGCATTGCTATATGAAGGAAATTGTGTAATGCTTGGATTATTGGATCCTAAAATTAATCAAATTAAACACACAGTTGTGGCAGAACCAACGAAGCAGCAGGAATCACTGGATCCAAACTCCATTCTTGGTGCCATGTTAAGACAAGATAGATCAGTATATATATCTGAACCTTCACAGCATCAAACATTTGAAAAGGTCTTTTTTAACGAGAGCAAAGATACGGAATTAAGTAATGTCTATCCATATAATTGGGAAGAACTTATGTTCAATGAAGACAACAGTATTAGGAAGATTGATTGTGTTCAGAAGCAAAAGCCTTTTCCTGCTCCTGAAAAAAATGTAGACTTTTTGGAAAATAGCATTGGCAGTGAGCTTTATAATACAATGAAAAATCTTGATATAGAACTAGAGGACTTTGATCTCATAAGCCAGGATGAGACATTCCTGAAGGTTCAGTGGGATGATGCTGGAGATATAAATAACATTGCATTGAATGATGAAATTCTAAATTATGTTCAAGAATCGCTAAAGAAGAGGTCGGACTGCATGTATTCAAGCTGTATGCAGGAGAAACCACTGAACTCAAACTCAAATTGCATGACGCAACAACAACCTACAACACAACGCTTGCAACAGCAACAACTTACAACGCATAGCTTTCAGCAGCAACAGTTTCTGCCACAATTGCAGCAACAGCAGCAACTTCAAGTGCAGCCCTTACAGCAACTTCCAGTGGACCCCGTACAGCAATTTCCAGAGCAAAGCTTTGAGCAAAAGCATCAGCTGCCTCCAGTGCAGCTGTTGCAGCAACAACAGCATCAGCTGCCACCCGTGCAGCGATCACAGCAACAGCTGCCTTCAATGCCATGTTCACAACAGCAGCAGCTGCCCTCAGTGCAGCATTTACAGCAGCAGCAGCTTCCTCCAATACAGCACTTGCAACAGCAACCTCCAGTGCAGCATTTGCAGCAACAGCAGCAGCTTCCTCCATTGCAGAATTTGCAGCAACAGCAGCACCTGCCTCCAGTGCAACACTTGCAGCAGCAGCAGCAACAACTTGCAACACACTTGTTGCAGCAACAACATCCAATCCAACATTACCGACAGCAGCCACTTCCATCGCAACATTTCCAGCAAAAGCAGCACCAATCTCGAATGCAACATTATCGGCAACAGCAGCAGCTGTGCCAGAAAATGAAGCTCATGAAAGTCAACGGACTGTTCAGAAACTGGAACTCCGGCAGTGAAAGTCTTGGTAATGATCAGGAGAAGCAGTTTGATTTCTCTCGTTTGGACAACACATCATCAGGGTTCCAATATAAATCTGAGCTGAATGTTGCCAATTCAGCATGTCACCAAGCCTTCCTGTTGTATCAGCAGGGAGATAGTGGGTTAACCCAGCCTTCTGACTTTAGCCAAACAGACGTGCCAGTTGATGGCTTTCATACACAGAACTGCAACAAAGTTAATGGCCTGGAGGATTACCTGGACTGTGTACAGCAGCATTCCGAGATTCAGGATTGTAGTGCTATAAGCCCATCAATGGATTTGATTACACCACAGGCATGTTACACAGGCGCCATGTCAATGATTCCATGTCTAACAGAGAGTGACTTGCCCTGTATGGATACATTGCAATTCAAGTCAACAAACCCGGGTGAACAGCCCTTTTTAGCCAAGGTAAACACTATTTTCTTACACCATTCTCAAGAAGTCGGGTGAGGAAAAAAATTCTACTTGTCTCTGATTGCCCTGAGAAAGTATTGGTGCAATTGGAAGATCTCCGAGGCCACTCAATAGCATATCATGTTGTCATGGGTCTCGAGGTACATGCATGCCAGACTATGTTATCTTCTATAAAGAATATCAGTGAATCATTATGTCTTTGTGGGAACACAATGACCTGATTGTAATATCTGTTTTAATCAGTGGCAGCTTTAATATTTCCACATTATTTTCTAATCAAGTTCAATTTTTGACTGCCAAAGAGAGATTTGAACTCAGTACATAGGATTATTAATGCTGGAGCTAGGTTTACTTGTCAATTGACAGCACCACGGCGCTTTCATGTTAAAGCCTTATGTTTTAAGTCTCCTTTGAACGATGTTAAACTGACATTCTCAAGATAATCATGATTACTGTTTTACTATGAGATTTTCTAGCACATTTAACTTTGAAAATGACTTCCATTCAAATAGCATATTTCATAACTGCGAATAAGCTCAAAGGTTTAAAGTGCAATCATTGTTAAAAACTCAAATTCTTAGAAACGATTCTATTCTCAACTTGTGTAAACAAAAAATATTTTTGATTTATATTTAATGGAGCTCCCTGGTACTACTTTGAATACAGCAATTTACAGCCCCTCCCTGGTGTTCCTTTCTTGAATACTGTTCATGACCCAAACAGTTCACAGGATGGGAATGTGGCTGCAGACTAAATCTCTCCCCTAACCTCCTCCCCGTAACAATATGCGGACTGTTCGCCCTGCCCCGCCCCGCAGCTTAGTCCGCCGGAATCCCAAATACTCTTTCATATCTCCAGGCTAACATGTCAGGGTTCCGTAACCTGTAATTATTTACATCATCTTGGGACAGCAGAAAGAAACTTGGTTTAATGTCAATGAATGTGTAACAGTTCATCATTGTCAAATTTAGGCAATCCAGCTGAGGGAATGAAATGAGAACCTGTGATTTTCTGATTGGGAAATGCAAATGCTGCCAGTGATGAAAGCTAACACCTAAATAAAATTTAAATTTTTAAATTTTTCAAACATCAATCTGAGTTGAGAGAGAAATATAAAGCAGAATAATTTCACAAGGAATGGAGCCCAAACAAATAAATCATTGATTAGAAATAGGCTTTGAATGGGTATGCACCTCTCGACTCATGACATTGATCAAGACGGCTTGCATACAAAAAACAGGGATGTAATGCTGAGGCGGAATAAGGCACTGGTCAGGCCACATTTGAAATATTGTGAGCAATTTTGGGCGCCATATCCGAGGAAGGATGTGCTGGCTTTGGAGAGGGTCCAGAGGAGGTTTACAAGAGTGATCCCAGAAATGAGTAGATTAACATATGATGAGCGTTTGATGGCACTGGGCCTGTACTCACTGGAATTTAGAAGAACGAGGGGGACCTCATTGAAACATACAGAATAGTGAAAGGCATGAATAGAGTGGATGTGGAGAGGATGGTTCCACTTGAGAGAGTCTAGGACTGGAGATCCTAGCCTCAGAATGGGCATTCTTTTAGGAAGGAGATGAGGAATTTCTTTAGTCAGAGGGTGGTGAATCCGTGGAATTCTTTGCCACAGAAGGCTATGGAGGCTAAGTCAGTGGATCTGTTTCAGGCAGTGATAGATAGATTCTTGTTTAGTATGGGCGTCAGAGATTATGGGGAGAAGGCAGGAGAATGGGGTTTGGAGGGAGAGATAGATCAGCCAAGATTGAATGGCAGAGTAGACTTCATGGGCCAAATGCCCTAATTCAACTCCTATCACATGATCTTATGATTGATCTCAAACTGGGGATGTATCATTGTTCTATTTTTTCAGAGTAGTAATCTTAATATGGTTGGAATTTTGATTATGAATTACAGTATAACAGTCTTAATGTTATTGATTGTCTTGCGCTGTTTATCAGATTGAATCAAAGTTCTGAACCAAAGGTGTTGCATGCTACATGTGATTGTGCTACTCTTCACACTTCATTGATTTGTCCTTTGCTCTATCAAACTGGCATTCAAAGCAATTTGTGAACTATTGCCAAGATACTAGGTAATCCGCCCGTTACTGTCAAGAAAAGTGAAGGATAGGATTCGATCTAAGAAAATGCTTGTAAAGTTTCCAAAAACGACAACAAGCCATGGGATTGAGGGAAAAAAACAGCTCAAGAGCGGGTCAGCGGGCGATGGATAACAGGACAGTGGGCGGTGAAGCTTACACCATGTTTCAGTGCAGGTAACCTCAATTGGTCCCTTGTTCGCGGTGACACAGGAGTAAGCTCCACGGTCCGCTGTCCTGTTAGCCATCACCCGCTGACCCGCTCCGCTCTATGATCTTTGCACTTGAGCTGGTCCCCTCACTGTTCAGACGGAGAGCACTGCCAGAGGTGAGCGGGCCGGCAGAAGGCGCTGAGATGGCGGTTGGTTCCACTGTCCGGTCCCGGCAGCCGCTCATAGCCATGAAAGCTACTTCCCTCCCCGGCCACAATGCGATGGCTCCGTGCCCGGAACGCCGCGGCAGCGGTGACTGAGTGGGTTACTGGCATGAATTCTGACCTCCTCCTTCTCAACGCTGCTGCCCTCCCTGCAACTTTACCCCTGGCAATTGGAACACAGTCTGGCAAAGTGTATGGTCATGCACTTTGGTAGAAGCAGTGATGGAGTAGACTATTTTCTAAATTTGGAGAGGGTTCAGAAATCGGAGATGCAAGGAACTTGGGAGTGCTGGTTCAGGATTCCGAAAATGTTATTTTGCAGGTTGAGTTGGTGGTAAGGAAGGCAAATGCAATGTTAGCACTCATTTCAAGAGGACTAGAATATAAAAGAAAGAATGTAGTGCTGAGGCTTTACAAGGCACCCATCAGACCATAAATGGAATATTGTGAGCCGTCTTGAGCTCCATATCTGAGCATGGATGTGCTGGCATTGTACAGGGTCCAGACGAGGTTTACGAGAATGATCCGTGGGATGATGTATGAGGAGTATTTGATGGCTCTGGGCCTGTACTTGCTGGTGTTTAGAAGGATAAAGGACTCGGGATCTCATTAAAACCTACCAAGTAATGAAGGCCTGAATATAGTGTACGTCTACAGATGGAATTTATTTAGCCGCTGAGTGGTGGATTTGTGGAGTTCATTGCCACAGACAGCTGTAGAGGCCAAATCATCGGTTATTTTGAAAGTGAATACTGATAGGTTCTTGATTAGTAAGGGTGACAAATGTTATGGGGAGAAGGCAAGAGAATGGGGTTGATAGGGAAAAATAGACGTCGAATGGCCTAATTCTTCTGCTATGTCTTATGGCTTGTCCAGGTGTCTTCTATGAGTAATTATTTATGCATCAGTGGGCTAAATACTTTGCCTGGATGCCAAGTTTTCATTGAAATTTACCTGTGGCAGGCAGAGCTCCAGCCTTGGATCTGTTCCGGCTCTGTTCTTTGGCTATGAAGGTTATCATGGTTCTTTGTTGCTACATAAGGAGTATTCTAGATAACGAAAGGAAAATTCATTATTTAGGAGGCAATGACAGCATGGCATGTGTCTCAGCCAATATGACAATACAAACAGACTACCTTGTGGTTCAGGGAGTGATAACCTGCAGTCATGGTACTGGGAGTGAACGAGGAATTGTATTTGTAAGGCAAAAGGAAGAACTAATCCCCTTAAATGTGCATATTGTATGTAGCCTGTGCCCAAGAGGAGATTGTATTACTCACAGTACAGCCATCATTATAGACACGATAAGAAAGCAAATGGCTATTCTTGGACTAGAACTGGTGTGGACTGAGTCCACACCAGTGAAGGCTCCAGTGACTACAGTTAAATAACATATAATGAGGCTCACAACATTTGGATCTATAACCAGTGCTCTGGATTTCTTGCCAGGGCAGGTGGGTTTACCCTTTGCTTCAAATGGAAATCCTACTCACAGTCGCAGCTCAGAAAAAAAATGGTCTGTATCTGAATGTGGTACAACCTGATTTACTAAGTAGCAGGTTATGTTTATGGTACATAATTATGATTCAATGACCACCTACAACATAAAGACGTCTAAGCATTGGTTGGAAGCAGACATGTAATTACTGTAATTGAAAAGAATGTGTCTAAATATGGCTCTCATTGCTGGAGCCCTCAATGGTGTTTGTCCTCTGGGATTCTTGTTCTACTGCCTGATTGTTGTAATGATGGCTCCACAGTGGATACAATCTCCACTGGGGCACTGGCTACATACAACATGCAAGTTCAAGGATAAGAATCCTTTATTTTGCTAAATGAATAAGATTCCTTTGCTGTACAGAGGGATCTTGGGGTCCAAATCTATAAATCCCCGAAAGTAGCAACGCAAGCAGGTGAAGTGGTAAAGAAAGCATATGGTATGCTTCCTTTCATAGGCTGCATCAGGAAGTCACAATGCAGCTTTATAGGACTTTGGTTAGTCCACATTTGTAGTATTGCATGCAGTTCTGGTAATTCCTTATTACAGGAAGGATGTGGGAGCTTTAGAAATGGTGCAGAGGACGTTTACAGGAAAATATTGCCTGGATTGGAAACACTTGGATTGTTTTCTCTGGAACGCCAGAAGTTGTGGGAGACCTAATAGAAGTATATAAAATTATGAGAGGCATAGATAGGGTAGATAGTCAGAATCTTTATCCCAGGATGGAAAAATGAAATACAAGAGGGCTTAACTTTAAGGTGAGAGGTGCAAAGTTTAATGTTACTACGATTCTGAGATGTGTGGAGCAACTTATTTTTTACACAATATGGTGAGTGCCTGGAACATGCTTCCAAGATTGGTGGTTGCGGCAGATATGATAGTGGCATTTAAGACACTTTAGGATAGGCATATGGATATGCAGAGAATGGAGAGAGATGGATTATGTACAGGTAGATAAAAGATGGTTGTCTTTATGGGCCGAAGGGCCTGTTCTTATGCTGTGGTGTTCTATGTGATAGTGGCAGGATTTTATGCAGCAAACATTTGATTTTCCGAAGCGTTTCTGTCCTTAATTTTGAAGCAAGACCCGTGAGGGGATGAGGGGAAAAACAAACTCTTCTCTACCAGCCAGTGAGAATGCAGTTCCAACAGCACTGAGGAAGTTGGACTTCACCCAATCCACTGCATCCCACTGCATTTTGTCAACCCACTCAAGCATCATGAATTTGTCACTCTTCCCCACACTGGCACATACCAGCAGCAGTGTAGACCAAATACAAATGGATGGCAGCAACTACCAAGGCACTTTGACTGGAACAGTAAACCTTCTGGCCATTACCAGCTGGGAGGAAGAAAGCAATGAACACCTTCAAAGTGTTTCACCACTCTAATCCAGAAGTACCTCAACAAACTTTCTTTGCTGCTGGCTTGAAATCTTATGACAGCAATATAGGAGCAAGCGTAAATTGCTCGTTCTAAGCTTCCCTCCAGTCTAGTTTCAGTCAAAAACCACTGAATCAAGCTCTTGGTTTTCCTGCCAGTTCCCTCTGTGCTCTCTAGGATCCTGTTGATCCCTCCATTCTCTTTGATCTTGGAGATGTTTTCTGTGACCTGCACTGTTGTTCCTTTCTTTATTTAGGCACCCCCTACTCCAGAGACCTACCCCTCCGCAATTATAACACTGGCCCATTCCTGGTGGCCGGCATGTCCTCAACCCTGGTCTTTAGAGGACTGGCTCTAGGGCAGATGTTTCCCGATAATATTGGTCTGGATATTCCGGAACTCTAACTTCTCCCAGTCCATAGTTTGCTGGTACTCTAGGGATCCTTGATTCAGTCGAATTTTGGTATTTCTTTTCTGATCACATATTCAGTTTTTGGTTTTACTGCAGGTGGGCTATCCTGCATCTTTATGTCCTTCCAATGATATCTTAAAGCCCTAGCCATTTGACTGGCACTATTTTCTGTCCAGTCCATGTTATTAGTCTTAATGGCTTCTGCTTCATTGGTGGGGAGACAATTCAGTAGGATCGCACAATATTGAGGAGAATTTACTCCATTTCTGTAATTTAAGTCAACCGATTGATCCATATATAATTCAGAGAATCGTTCTAAAAACTCATCTGCTCCTTCTCCCCTTTTTGGTCTTACATCTAATATTCTGGCCAAATCGATTAGTTTCTGAAGGGCGTTGGCTGTTAAAGCAGCTTCCTCCATTGCACCATTGTCCGTTATTATATTTGCAAGAGCTTCATGCGACGGATGTCCTAAATTCGTTAGGAATCTGGTATGCTCACATGGGGTAATTATTTGCTGGATCACCGCCCATAAATACTGGGAATCAGCGTGATAAACACGCATTGTTGTTCTTAAGTGATCCACAAAAGAAGTGGGTGATTTTCTACGATCAAGTATTTGACTTTAAAATAGCCATCATCTCGTTAGGCTTCCATGGGGAATAGACTCTATAATTGTACGGGGATTATTTGCACTCACTGTATTGGTTGGATCAAAAGAAGGATTAGGCATTTCCCTTACAGGGAACTGTTAGGGTTGTTTGTTTAGCTTCAGGATCTACCTCAGCCTCTTCAATTATGGTCTCACACCCAGATGTGTCTTCCCCCTCACGGTACTTTCTAAATTATTTTCTTCCTTCCTTAACTGCTTGTTCAATTTGTCTAGGGATACGCTCTTCTTTCTCCATAACTAATTTAGTCTTTTTCCTAGTCTGGATCCTGGTACCATGAACTCTAGGACTGTCTGTAATGGACGGAGCGGTCAGGTTAAGGAAGTTTGTGCCCTGCGATTTGATTGTCTATTCCCATTATGAACTCCGCGATGTACATTTGAGGTATTGGGATCATAAGGTGAATAAGGTGGTGGACATGAATTTCTAGTTCTAACTCTCCCAGTCTTCTAAATAATCATCGTCATCCCCCTCGTAAACAGTGCCAACCATCGGATCCTCGCGCTTAAGCCTTATGGATGATAATCTTTCTGTGAAAGATTTCTTCCTCCCTTTATCCTTAATACTCTCAGGCTCTTCCCTTAGGCTACCTGGAGGTTCAAATGCTTCGGTATCTTCTAATTTTATCCCCTGCTTTAGAGTTGCTTCCTTCCAACTTGCCATTCTTTCCTCCGCTCTACTCGCTTTCTGTTCCTCATAATAATTTCTCCACAATTCAATTAGTTCTTTTGCCTCTGTATTATCGCTGCATTGCCGTATAATCTGCTCAATGTATTTTAATCCCTTTACTGTATGCCCCCTGGGGCCATCATTCACTCCCTAAATCTCTATTTAACGATCCGGAAAGAATTCTTAATCGATCAGCTTTTTGTGGAAATTCGCTGCATTTGTAAAGGACTTTCCGAGTCAGCGGTCATATCTTTATTTGCGTGGTTCCCCATTCTGTTGGATATGGAAGCAACTCTAAAACTACTCGCACCTCTTAACGATTTTCCTTTCTAATTTCGAAATTACCAAAGTCATTTTACACAATACTCAAATCAAAATGCTCCAAGAAACAACCAATCACACTCACACATGTTCTCGCAGCCCGTCTCCTATCCCCAATCTTAATCATGCAAATGAACTCCAAACACGTGAGCAAAATTGAACACAGAAAATAAATTAGTCCACTTATCAGAAGTATACCTAACCACACTCCTGCATAAATCACAAACATTCACTTATTACGACTGTAAATCACACTCTAATAAATCTTCCTCGTGGCACAATCAGTCAGTGGGATGACTCCTCCCCCGACACAGCGATTGAACGAGTACAACCTCTGATCGAACCACCATGCCTCAGATTCTTACAGTACTACGCTTTAAACAAAGACAAATATTTAAATCAAGCACACTTTTACTTCAAGTGTCCAAATCCGTAAACACTCGCACAAGCAGCAACACAAATAACAGTCCGCGAACTTAACACATTCTAAATCTTAATACACTCTAAGTTTATTTACGTACACAGAATATTTACACAACTCGGATCCGATAACAATACAAGAAGCTAGATTTTTACAATTTACAAAATGATTTAAAGCACTAGCGCACAGTTCACAAACACTCGATCTCGATGCCGCGTCACGCCGTTATCACTCAGTGAACATATCCCTCTGATAACGAAGATTTTCCCCTTCCTAGGTTACTCTTTGCTGAGGGGTACTACTCCTTAAATGACTACTTTCCTCCCGAATGTTACTATCCCTCTGCTAAAACTGGACTTCTATAGGGGTACCTCTATCCCTCCTCTCTAAGTTCTACAGAATTGGGGGTACCCTTCGCTATTCAGATTACATTTCACCAAGTAAACAGGTTCCCGTCTCTCAGGTACTCTTTGCTATCAGGTACTAGTCAACAATTGACCAGAGGGTTACTATTCACTGTTGATCAGCCGCTATTCAGAATCGATCACGGACATGCACCAACTCCGAAGTTCTATATACAGGAATTCGAATTCCACCTTACGGGCAGAACTTCAATGTGAAATTCTGTATTTGGAAATTTGGCTTTGCAAATATAAACTCGTTCTCGAACTCCTAATTTTAGTGCGTATCCCTCCTCATGCGCGGGCACTCAAATCAACCAAAATTGCCCAATTAAATTCTCGAATGGACTAGAGTATTCTGGCCAATCTATACTCTGACCACCGAGCCCAGTACCTTTACGAGATTCCTCATCCGTCACACGGGACTCAGATGTCTACACGCAGACACTCCTCTCTGCTGGGCACTGGGGGTTCAGTGCCTAGTCGCTTCGCGCTGGCAGTTATCAATGCCGATTTTCAGAGCGCACCTTTCAATTCGCGCTGCCGGCAAAGAATCGATCGATACATAGGTCAGGCCTGTATTTCAATTCCCCACCGATTGGATAACAAATCTAACCTTGGGCCACCCCTCGCCCAATGAAGTGCGTCAGGCTCTCGTTAAAGCAGCTGCAGTCTGCCAACTACACCCAGGTTTTGGGCCACTCCACACCCGGTTTTATGGGCCCCCCACCCAAAGGAGCGCTAACCACCCCCACCCCCCCCCCCCCCCCCCGTGCTGGCTAGACTCTATTCTAATGATTTGGATTAGATCCTTTCCCAAGTCAGCGAATGATCGATCAGCTCCGACTCCGAAGTGCCGAAAACCTATGCGAAAACCGCACAGTGGGCCTGATTTCTGCACTCGCAATCGAAACAGCTCAACATCCTTGATCGCAAACTTGTGTTTGGGGGTCTGCTGAGATCCTGGATGAGCCCCCAATGTGAATTGCTCGTTCTAAACTTCCCCCCAGTCTAGTTTCAGTCAAAAACCATTGAATCAAGCACATGGTCAACTAATCTATATTTTAACAAAACACAATTCCAGTTCCCACCACTGTATCTAACCACCGCGGGTTTGATCCCTGTATCTGCTTGTTCAAGCCCTCTAATCCTCGCTCAGAGACACTCCAGAAGGTCATGCATTCCTAAGCGCTCTCCCAGAAGATCGACGCGGGACCTCATGGTAGCGGACTTCTATATGTCCCCGGACTTTGAGGGGCCGAACTACATGGGGGTGGTCTCTTTACAATCCAATTACAGATATCGATTAACCCCATACATAACAGACATTTCCCTAACCCAATAATACAGCAGCTAGCACATTGTATAAGAAAGAAAGCTCTAGAAGGAAGCAAACAAGAACAAACATTGAAACATGTGCCCTCAGATGCAAACAGTTTCTCCAAGGCTCAACAGTTCAACCAATCATTGATTAACATGATGACCATCTTGCAACTTTATTTATACTATTTACAATGCTTTTGCAGCGTTCCAATAGAAATGATGCACCTGCAAAACTGCTATACATGTTATCAATTTAAGAGAAACAGGGAGAACACCTGGACCCCTCACCATCCTGCATACCAGTCTGAGCCTAGACTGGCTGGCACCAATCAAAGCCTGTAAAGTTCAGCTGACAAGGGTTAAGCAATTCTGACAAGTGCAAGAATCCTCCGTTTTATGGTGCCTTTAATTTAGCCAATATTACCACAAGCACTGCAATAAAGATGACAACTTACACACTTTTCTGAAGGAGATGAAGGAATGAACATTGTATTGTCCTGGCCCACTTGATGTACAGCCTATCCATTAATGCTCTAGGCAAAATGCTCTGGAGCAGAAATAATGTCCAAACTCACCCCTGAGTAACTGGTATCCAAGCCACCCTTGTTCTTTGTCCTGACTGGGCTTTTTCACTCCTGGGAACCCGTCAGATTCACTGTAGTCTTGTTCAATGGGCAAAGCTTGTCCTTGTGCCAGATGCTGAGTGCCTGAAAGATGCAACAATTTTATATGTTCATGGTTCACTGTAATATCTATTGCTGATATCTTGTTGTTGGCTTGCAGCGTGACACTCTCGAAATAAAATGAGGGAGAGGGAAGGTGTCTTTGGGTGGTATATATCTTTCTTGGTAGTAAAATATTACATTGTTGAGCAAGGAGGTTCAAAGTAACATTAGCAAATTTTCAAAGTAACATTAGCAAATTTTCAAAGTAACATTAGCAAATTTGCAAATGACACAAAGCTGGGTGGCAGTGTGAACTGTGAGGAGGATGCTATGAGAATGCAGGGTGACTTGGACAGGTTAGGGGGGTGGGCAGATGCATGGCAGATGAAGTTTAATGCGGATAAATGTGAGGTTATCCACTTTGGTAGCAAAAACAGGAAGGCAGATTACTATCTAAATGGCGTCAAGTTGGGAAAAGGGGAAGTACAACGGGATCTGGGGTTCCTTGTATATCAGTCTATGAAAGTAAGCATGCAGGTACAGCAGGCGGTGAAGAAATGGCATGTTGGCCTTGAGAACAAGAGGAATCGAATATAGGAGCAAAGAGTTCCTTCTGCAGTTGTACAGAGCCCTAGTGAGACCATGCCTGGAGTATTGTGTGCAGTTTTGGTTCCCTAATTTGAGGAAGGACATTCTTGCTATTGAGGGAGTGCAGCGTAGGTTTACAAGGTTAATTCCCGGGTTGGCGGGATTGTCATATGCTGAGAGAATGGAGCAGCTGGGCTTGTACACTCTGGAGTTTAGAAGGATGAGAGGGAATCTCATTGAAACATATAAGTTTGTTAAGGGCTTGGACACACTAGAGGCAGGAAACATGTTCCCGATGTTGGGGGAGTCCAAAACCAGAGGCCACAGTTTAAGAATAAGGAGTAAGCCATTTAGAACAGAGACGAGGAAACACTTTTTCTCACAGAGAGTGGTGAGTCTGTGGAATTCTCTGCCTCAGAGGGCGGTGGAGGCAGGTTCTCTGGATGCTTTCATGAGAGAGCTAGATAGGGCTCTTAAAAATAGCGGAGTCAGGGGATATGGGGAGCAGGCAGGAACGGGGTTGATTGGGGATGATCAGTCATGATCACATTGAATGGCGGTGCTGGTTCGAAGGACCAAATGGCCTACTCCTGCACCTATTGTCTATGGAGGTATATGTGGTAGGGTGCTCGTGACTGTTTGGAATCAGTCTTGCAGGAAGGATCTAGTCAATGAGTGGGTGTTATGATTGCACTGTATGGGTTTTTATGTAGTTTTTGTTATTTTTTGTTGGGGTATGTGTGTGGGGGGGTGGGGTGGGAGGGAGGGGGTAACTTTTAAATCTCTCCCTGCACGGGAGACCCGACCTTTTCTTTGTCGGGTCTCCGTTGTCGTTGGGGCTGCAACGAGGAGCGGCCTCCAACAGGAAGACCGGGGGCTCTGGTGCCGACTACTCACCTCACCGTCGCGGAGCTGGCCGAGTCCAGAGCGGGTGGAGCGGTGGTGGAGCGCTGCTGCGGCCCGACCTCCGGAGGTTCGGAGGCTGCAACTGCGGGTCTGGCGGACGGCGGCACCGGGAGCCCGTGGGTCCCTGGAGGGAGACCGCTTTTCAGGGCTCCCGCAACGGCGACTTCTCCCGCCCGAGTTGCGGGGTTGAAGAGCTCCTGGAGCGGGGCCTTACATCATCGCCCCGTGCGGCTTGGAATGGCCGCGGGACTCTGCGAGCGCACGCCGGGGGCTCTAACACCAAGAACCTGGTGCGCGACCTTGCATCACCCGGCGTGGCTTTAATGGCCGCGGGACAATTCGCCATCGCCCGCTGGGGGCTTTGACTTTGACATCGGGGGGGAGAGTGCATTGGAGAGATAAGTTTTTTTGGCCTTCCATCACAGCAATGTGATGGATGTTTATGTAAATTATGTTGTGTCTTGGGTCTATTTGTTTGTAATGTATGGCTGCAGAAACGTCATTTCGTTTGGACCTCAAGGGGTCCAAATGACAATAAATTGTATCGTAATCGTAATCGTATAACTTCTAGAATTGGTGAAGTTATCAGCAGATGGACCTTGCTTGGATATGGAATCGCCAAACATTCCAGTATGCCATTGATATTTTAATTATCTATAGTTTTGCTTTGTCGTGATATATGACAAATTAAATTCATATCACTTCAGCTCTTCATGCAGAGCTGAAGTAATGTTAAATTTGATTGATGACTTATTTCATGTATTGACATAACACTGCGTGTTTGAAAAAGCAATGACGTCTGAAGAAGGGTCACCCGAAACGTAACCCATTCTCCAGAGATTCTGCCTGTTCCACTGAATAACTCCAGCTTTTTGAGTCTAACATACCAAAGCCAGTTTATGAATCTGACGTTAAAATATCCTGTGTAGGAAGGAACTGCAGATGCTGGTTTACACCGAAGATAGACACTAAATGCTGAAGTAGCTCAGTAGGTCAGGCAGCATCAATGGACAAAGGGAATAGATGACGTTTCAGCTTTAGTCTTGACCCAAAACATCAGCTATTCCTTTTCTTCAGAGATGCTGCCTGACCCATTAAAATATCCTTATTATATGACAGTGCTAGTTTTGTTTTCTATTGTATATATTACATTTTTTTAAATTATATTTTCTTAACAATCTTAAAGTATCATTAACTTTGGCACTTAATATAAATTAAAGAATGAAAATAGTTTGCATTGTAAACTGAGGCTGGTTCCTCAAGATCCAGCAAATATTATTTTAGTGTTGGCAATCGGTCCTTCCTTTAAATAAAATAGTGTGTTTTTCTTTGCCTCAACAGATCCAAACTGGATGCAACAATGGAAACAGTAATGAAGTTTATCCAAGTATGTTCAATAATGTGAATTACACACACACAGCTCCCCAGGCTCCACACGATCATCCAAGAGAACCTGGACCCTACTCAAATCAATCATCCAATGGCTTTATCTAGGCAAGCGTGGAACTTTCTGTGACAAGAAGTGTGGGAGTGTTTTTGCGTTGCTTGCTGAAGGAACCAACATATGTATGTAGAATGTGAATGGACGCAGCTTCTAAATTGAGGATTAAAAGGAGCAAGAGACTGTACTGTGCTGGATTTTATTACAGTCTCTCTGGTCTTCAAATACCATCATGCTCTTTTATAGCTGAGTCTGGTTCCCATATGTATTTTGTTCCAGGATTCATATGGGAAATATCAAGATGTTCCTTCACAATGAATGAACTGTATTGCAATTGTGGTTGGATCTAGTGTTGTAGGATTCAGCACCAAATGTAACTTAAAATGAACGTACTTTTACAACAACTATAGAAGCTGGTTATTCCAGTATGCTAAAAGTTTTTTTTTTAAGTTGTGTTCATTAATTTGCCAGATGTACTTTTGCCAAATGGAAATGGTCCTTCCAAGACTGTGCGTGCGAGATAAGATTTGACAATCATTTACCCTTTTCACCTTCCTCCCCACAACTATACACGTTATGGCACTTTAAAAGCAGCAGTAACACAAGGAGAATCTGCTGCCGAGAAATTAAACTGTAAAAGATATTTTCTCTGGGACCTAACAGTAAATATAAAAATAAATTTGGTTATATTTATTTTTCGTCTCAAATTCATACAAACCTAAATATTTGTAGCAGCCCCCATACATGGTGATGACGTTGGAGTAGAAGTTCACATCATGATGAATTATAACATCTGACAACATTTATGAACTTTTTCAAAATTTGTGGCCCACCAGTTAATGTTATAATGGGAATGCTGAAGAACCCTGTGCACTATAGACATTTTCCTTAAGACTAAAGAAACAGCAACTATTTTCAGTGAGAAAAAGGAATCCCACAGATGCTGTACAAGTAGAATACAGAATGGGTTGCAATAAAGTAACTTAAATTGACAAGATTGTGGTTATTTAAAATTAATATCTGTGAAGAACTTTAAATCACAAACAGTTGGACCCTAGTTTGTACCCACCCTTTAAAGCAAATCGGTATGAAATTTATACTAATTGTACATTTTAGTTTGGATTTTAAATATTTTTCTTCCATACAAATAGGAGTGTTCAATTGTTCAAGACCGCAGCAAATATTTAACATTAGAGAGCAATCACTAAATATAGTGGGTATCTTCAGGGACATTTTCTCCCATTTGTGTAAGTTGCACCAATACACAAATCTCAAAAATGGATACCTTATTTTTCCCCTTGTAAGTACGTGTCTTAACAGTTACTGATTTTTCCACAAATGATCTTGTGAAGGAATTTACAAATATAAATTATCTTCCAAGAATTGTGTTTTAGCAGTGATGTCTCTTTATCTATTCTCCAAAAACATCTGCCTGATCCCAGGAACCATGATGTAGTCAGGTGTTTTTAATTTAAAGAAACTATGGTCTATGCAGCAACCTTCTTTGTGTAAATTGTTAGTTTTAGATGTTGGCATGCAGTGGGTTCTGACACAGGTGGCATGCATGCAACATCTAGCAAGACAACAGTATTGAGGATTATTGTGTGGGGTTTCCCATTATGAGTTGTACTTTTTCCCAGTAGTTATGTATATGAGTACACGAGTACCACGCCTCAGTTATTATACCTTCCTCTTGTAGATTGCACCCTTGTCAGGAGACAAAAACATACTTAAAGTAAAAGCTCTTATTGATTCAGCGAGCAATTACAAAGAACTACAATACAATTGTATTTTAATTATTAGATGCTATCATGTACAGTTTAAACAAAGAAATGTACTCTTCAAATGCAATTACTTTATCAGACAGGTTTTAGACTTAAAAACACAAGTAATGGTGCACAATGTATGTTTTTCGATAATTACTAATTTTGTACATGTTTAAATTTACATGCTGTGCATTATGTAACATTTTTTAAACTGTCCTTATGAAGATAATTTTATTAAGATGCATTTATTACATTTTGTAAATTTTCTAATTGCATATGCAAAAACCAAAGGACAGTGATATGCAAAGCTAATGGTGTTGATTTTTTTAATATTCATCCATTCCATCTCTCACCTTTTTGAGGGATAATTTGTGATGGATGTTACCTAACAGGAGACCCTTCAGCCTGGAATCCATCATGCAAAAAGCAAACTACTATTGAACACACAATTTGAAAATATTACTCCGACACAAAATCAATCGGATGTAACTTTTCCACCTCTCTCCTTAAAGATTGCACTAGTCGAATGCACACATGTTTTGTAACATGCTCAGAAGATTATGACTATATATATTTAACAAGTTTCCTTTAATATTGCATTATGTATCCCAGGAAAGCAATATGTTAAATAACAACATTACACTTCTACTAATCTTTAATAATTTCACAGTTCTATGTCTGGAACCCCACTGAGCACCCATGTAGTAAAACGTTAGTTTCCAAACCCAAATTAATACTACTAGGTTTATTACATTAATGATACCTGCCAAGCTTTAACTTCTTTAGTTATGAACAAAAATAAAAATTCCCAAAGATTTGTGTCACCTGAAACTTGTAAATGCTTTCAAATTATTAAAGGAAATAAACAGCAATAGTTCCAATTCAAAAGTCTGTAGAGATGACATCTGTGACCTGACTCCACACATTTAATCTGAGTGAAGGCAGTTCCCTACTCACAAAATTGCACTGGCATGTTTGATGTCCACATGAAACTTAACTGTTAAATCATTCTTTAAAGATGGATTTTGCGGGGAAAAAAAGGTTGTTCAGGATATTACCGAGTTTAGTTTCCAGAATTAAAGCATATAAAATCTATTCTTATCATCCTTGGTCAACATCTCTCAATTTATTCCCTTCCTCAATCATTTAATCTAGTAAAATCTTTGTTTCCTATATGTATGCTGCCGACCTCTTCATATTGCCATAACTTTGATTGCTTGTAATACCGTTCGGTACAATTCCTATAAATAATGCCAACATTTCTAGGTCCACTTACTTCCCCTTAATTATTAGACTTGCCCATCACCATTTTTCCAGTCCACTAGAATTGGACTGGACTGTAATGGGACTGAAACTTTTAATTCACATGTTGGTTCCAATTTCCTTCATTATTGTGTTAAATGCTTTGAGATCCAATAGCATGATCAGCCTTCCTAGTGCCTTAATTCTATTTAAGTTTGTTTCGATTCAGATTAAGTCAGATGCAATTATATTTGGCATCTTTATACCTCTTTGACATTTTGCTTACCATGATTGAGATCTAGACTAAATATTTGCAAATAATGGAGATTTGAAATCTATGAACAATTCTTTGGAGAAAGTGGCTTAGTTGATTACTGTAGGACAGGAGATAAAGTAACCTTTTTCTGTCATTTGCCATGTCTGATACCAGACTAGCCCTGACTGCATATAAAGGGAACAACATTTCTATCAACACTAACATTCATGAGTCAAAACCTTGATTGGAGAGATTAGATTTAAGCAGACTTTTTTGATCTGAAAACTGCCAGCCTGAAGCATCAAATGCATTGTGGAATTGAAATGCAAAATCAATTTTCATTGCAAGTCCGAAATAAGTTTTTTTTTTAATGTTTGTGAACATAATGAATAGTAGCTGGGTCTACAAACACTGTATTAAGGGTATAAAGGGACAGCATCATTATTGTACACAAGTACTGTTTGTGAAGTACAGCTGTATCATATTATAGTCTATTAAGCCAAATACAAACCACCATCCTGTTACTAAGTGCCAAATATCCAGTACAACTTGTGTACTGTCTTATCAGCATTTTCATTTGTTGTACTACACACATATCTGCTTATTAGTGTTTTGCCTGATACTTTCTACAGCAGCTTGCCTTGGTAGTATATAATGAAATGGTGTATGCAGGACTATGATGACTGCAGTAGCACAGTGAAGATTTGGAACTAGTTCGAATTCTGCTCTCTGCCCTCCTTTTTTTGTTAAAGTGGTGTTTAAACAGTATTACTATAAATGTTTCTTGTATATTTTTTGACTTGTTTCTATTTGTTTTGCTCACAAATTGCTATGTCCACACACACTGTACATGTTTCCCTTAAAATATGGTCTTCAGTGAAGTTTGTAAAACTTCAGTATTGTAATTAAAAAAAATACTGAATGTGTGCTTGGTTGAGTGGTACTTTAATTAAAACAATATAGAAAAACAAAAGAAAATTCAAAGTGTAAGCATTCACCGAAACTGGAACGATGATTAGTCCCTTAAATGGAATCAAATTTTTGTCTTCCATCACTTTTTTTATTAATGAAAAGGATTTCAATAAAGAGAAGATATGTGTTATTGAATAGCCTTTGAGTTACTAATTTGGAAAGCTGGAAACTGCTATTTAACTTCAGGATCATCTGCTTCATGAAATGCGTTTTAATGGTGGAATGTGCAAGGAAAACGAAAAAATTATGGGTGGAATATAGGGACAGAGAAAAATAATTGAAAAGAAACAAGAGCTAGGGAATTCAAAATGGAACAAGAAAGGAATGTCAGATCATTAATCCAATCTAGACCTTATCCCAAGACTGCTCTCAGGAAAGATCCACAGCACTACAAAAAAAAAAAGGAAGCCTGCGGAGGATTGCAGAAATTTTATGTAAGCTATCCCATGACCAGGAGATACGTGGGTCCCGATCAGTGGCGATGAGCCAGATGAAAATGTAGATCTTGCATCTGCTGTATTTACATATTCACAGTTGTTATTGGTCTGGTGAAGAATTGTGTCCTAAGGTGGAAATAATGTTCAAATTGTGGGAGCTTGCAAGACTTTAGATATGGGTATCATTGTAATGATGTAAATGGATAATTTGCTGGCAAAGCATAGGCATTGCTAGATAGAAGATCAAGAGAAACCCTCATCATTGTAGGCACAGAAGCCTGGCAGCTGGAGAAACAAGGAACTGCAGGTGCTGGTTAATACACAAAAGGAGACAATGCCGGTCAGGCAGCATCTCTGGAGAACATGGATTGGTGATGTTCAGAAGGGTCTCGTTCTGAAATGTCACATATCCATGTTCTGCAGGGAAGCCGTGTCCTTTTCAGCATGGCAGTTGGAACAGACATGAGATGTGCTTTCCCAGCCTCACATGCTGCTTCCTGTCTGTCAGAAAGTTTGTAATCCACTGACAGAGGAGTTCAAGCACAGTCAATTGGAAGAGTTTGGAGTGTAGTAGCTCTGGCACAATGGTGTTGAATGCAGAGCTAATCAACAAACAAAATCCTTGCTTAGGTCCCCTGGCGGTCTAGGTGCTGGAGGATGAAGTGCAGGCCTAGATTGACTGCGTCATCCACCAATCTATTGGCCCGGTATGCAAACTGCAGAGGGTCTAGCAGGGAGTTTGTGATATTTTTCATCTTCAACACAAGTCTTTCAAGGGTCATCATGACTACAGAGGTCAGTGCAACAGGCCTGTAGTCGTTAAGACCAGTAATCCTTGTCTTTTTGGGTATAGGGTCAATAGTGGAGACAATCTATTATTACATTAGCACCAGGGGTAATTCATTTAAACCTCTGCCATTGGCTCTGGTGGATCCATTGGGGGGGGGGGGGATAGAGTGGAGGGGGGGAGGGGGGGAGGGGGGGGGGGGGAAGAGGGCGGGGGGGGGGAGGGGGGGGGGGGGGGGGAGGGAGGGGGGGGGCGGGGGGGGGGGGGGGGGGGGGGGGTGAGTCTATGTGGAGAGAATAGACATCAAGTAAAATTTCTTGGGTACACAAAAATGCTGGAGAAACTCAGCGGGTGCAGCAGCATCTATGGAGCGAAGGAAATGGGCAACGTTTCGGGCTGAAACCTTTTGGCCCGAAACGTTGCCTATTTCCTTCGCTCCATAGATGCTGCTGCACCCGCTGAGTTTCTCCAGCATTTTTGTGTACCTTCGATTTTCCAGCATCTGCAGTTCCTTCTTGAACACAAGTAAAATTTCTTGGCTTCTGTTCAAAGGAAACCATATCCTAAGAAGCTTGCTTCAAAAATTCTGGTGAGATTGGGATATGATCTTCTAGCAGTTCTAATGGAGAAGATAATAAAGGTAGTCTAGGCTATCGTGTCACATTTCCAAACACAGTTCCACTCACTTGAAATTATGTCCATCTGATAAACATTGGAAAACAGGAATTACTAGAGAGCTTCTGGCCCCGTCCCTCGTGGGCTCTACAGGAAAATAGAACCTAAGATTTTTTGGAGTTAGAACTTTTGCAGGGAGGAATGGAAGACAAATAATCCTAATAACAGCAGAATTGATGCATTTTGGAAAGAACAAATGCGAGGCAGATGAAAGGGAACCCCCATCTTCCTGGTATACTTTTAGATGATTACACAGTGCAGCTGTTTATACTTCACCTTCTACCATAATGTTTTCATAATAATAGATGAATATTGCTGTTGTCTCTCTAATGCTGGAGTCATACAGCACAGCAAACAGACTTATCAAGTTTTTACACTAATCCTACACTAATGCCATCTTATTCTCCTTCCCACCCGCTTCACCAGATTCTACCATTCACATACACGCAGAGAACAATTTACAATGACAAATAATCTAACAACCTACATGTCTTGGGATATGAAAACCAGAGCACCTGACGGAAACCCACATAGTTACAGGGCAAACATGCAAACCCCACACCAAAAGCAAAGGAGATCGGGATTGAATCTGGGACATTATAGGTATGATGCAGCAGTACAACTACTACTGTCGGCAGGATTTACGTATAAGCTTGACAAGCTTAACCTTATGGCGTCGAGATCTAGGGGGGCCTCGCAGAGCCGGATTGACCACAAGGCTGAAGCCTAGGGCCTCGAAATCTAGGCGGCCTCTGGCCAAGGCAGGACACCTGCCGTTCAGCTCTGGGCGGGCCCCCCTCTCTATCTCTCTCTCTGTTAATCTCCGTCTCTGCCCGCCATCCGTGTCCGGGCCGCCGGGTCTCCGCTCTCCGCAAGCTCCTCATCCGCCGACACGGCAGGCCGCCTTGCACATGCACACTGTTATGGCCAGCACATCCTTCCCCTGCACATGCGCACAACCACGGCCAGCACATCATCGGCCGCCCTGCGCATGCGCACTGCCACGGCAACTGGTCGGCGCTGGGCACTTTCTTTCTCGCTTTGAATTGTGGGAGATCTGGCCGCCATTGCTGTCCGGTCGCCGCCTCGCCGCGACCGCTGAAAACCAACGCAGAATCACTCCCTGACCCTGGATCTGGAGTAACTCCCTGGAGTAACTCTTGCTTCTGGTTTCCTGGTCCTCCATAAATATTCTAAATGGAATTTAAACTGAAGGTGGTGGAGGGCTGAACAATAACAGCCTATTACATTTTATCTGTTTATTTATCGTGAACATATATGGTCTATGGTATATAAACACACTGAACTTTAATCTCCTGTTCTGTGTTATGTTTACATATTCTGTTGTGCTGCAGCAAGCAAGAATTTCATTGTCCTATCTGGGACACATGACAATAAAACTCTCTTGACTCTAGACTTGGACTTAAGCAAAAAAGGGTTCTTGGGTAAAAAAGAGGTACCTTAAATTTAGTTGCGTCTGGTTGGGTAACTATGGTAGGGTGAAGACTATTCCATGCTTTAATTGTGCGGGGGAACTCCATGGAGCAGCCAGCAACTCTGGATAGTAGAAATTGGGTGACGATTCAGGTAGAGACCCTTCTTTGGACTCCCTCTGGTTTTAGTGTTTTTAATTTAATTTAAAGATACAGCGTGGAAACAGGCCCTTCGGCCCACCGAGTCCACGCTGACCACCGATCACCCGTACACTAGTTCTATCCCACACATTAGCGGAGTAAGTCAAGAGTCAAGAGTGTTTTATTCTCTCACGTCCCAGATAGAACAATGAAATCCTTACTTGCAGTAGCACAACAGAATATGTAAACATAGTACTCTGTAAACAATGTTATAAATGAGAAAACAAAATGGTGTATATTTATATATGAATATATAACTATATAAATATATATGTGTGTGTGTGTATGTGTATGTGTATAATATATATATATACACACACACACACAATTTCCCTCCTGGGATTAATAAAGTTCTATCGTATAGTTGCTGGTTTGAATTGAAGATAGACACAAAAAGCTGGAGTAACTCAACAGGTCAGACAGAATCTCTGGACAAAAGGAAAATATTACGTTTTGGGTTGGGTCTGAAATAGGTTCCTGCACACCTTAGGAATGTGGAAGGAAACAAGAGCACCCAGAGAAAACCCATGCTATCAAAGGGAAAAGGAGCAAACTCCATACAGACAGCACCCATATTCAGGATCAACTCCGGGTCTCTGGCACTTTTAGGCAGCAACTTTATGGCAATGTACTGCCCCATAGTCTTGAACTGAATTAAAACATACAGTAGCTGTAATGGGGGACATAGCGTCACGGATATTTAAAACTGAAAATGGATATTTTCATTTTTTTAGTAACCAAAGTTATCAACGGATAATATTTTGTGTGTTGGAAAACAAAATATAGTGGCACAGCTGGTAGACTTGCTGCCTCACATGCCAGAGATCTGTGTTCGATCCTGTCCTCGGGCACTGCCTGTGTTGAATTTGCACATTCTCCCTGCAAGCGTGTGGGTTTCCTCCCAGATCCCAAAGACGCATTGGCTTTGTAGGTTAACGTGTCTCTGTAAAATTGCCCATAATGTGTAGGGAGTGGGTGAGGAAAGTGGGATAACAGAACTTGTGTGAATGGGTAGACAAAAATGCTGGAGAGACTCAGTGGGTGAGGCAGCATCTATGGAGTGAAGGAAATAGGCGACGTTTCGGGTCGAGACCCTTCTTCAGACTGATGTGAGGGTGGAGGGGGACGGAAAGAAGAAAGGAAGAGGCAGAGATAGTGGGCTGAGGGAGAGCTGGGAAGGGGAGGAGAAAGCAGGGAATTGGAGGAGTCAATGTTCATACTGCTGGGGTGTAAACTGCCCAAGCGAAATATGAGGTGCTGCTCCTCCATTTTACGGTGGGCCTCACTCTGGCCATGGAAGGGGCCCAGGACAGAAAGGTTGGATTCGGAATGGGAGGGGGAGTTGAAGTGCTGAGCCACCGGGAGATCAGGTTAGTTATTGCGGACCGAGCGGAGGTGTTGTGCGAAGCGATCGCCAAGCCTACGCTTGGTCTCACCGATGTAGAGCAGCTGACACCTAGAGCAGTGGATGCAATAGATGAGGTTGGAGGAGGTGCAGGTGAACCTCTGTCGCACCTGGAAAGACTGCTTGGGTCCTTGAATGGAATCAAGGGGGAGGTAAAGCGACAAGTGTAGCATTTCCTGCGGTTGCAAGGGGAAGTGCCAGGAGAGAGGGTGGTTTGGGTGGGAAGGGACGAATTGACCAAGGAGTTACGGAGGGAGCGGTCTCTGCAGAAAGCCAACGGGAGGAGATGGGAAAATGTGCCCAGTGGTGGGATCCCATTGGTAGACATAGATACATAGAAAATAGGTGCAGGAGGAGGCCATTCGGCCCTTCGAGCCAGCACCGCCATTCATTGCGATCATGGCTGATCGTCCCCAATCAATAACCGGTGCCTGCCTTCTCCCCATATCCCTTGATTCCACTGGCCCCAAGAGCTCTATCTAACTCTCTTGACAAAAAAGCTGGAGAAAATCAGCGGGTAAGGCAGCATCTATGGAGCGAAGGAACAGACCACGTTTCGGGTCAAGACACTTCTTCAGATTAATGTCGGGGGGGGGGGGGACACACGAAAAAGAAAGGAAGAGGCGGAGACAGTAGGCTGTGGGAGAGCTGGGAATGGGAGGGGAAGGAGGGAGAAAGCAAGGACTACCTGAAATTAGAGAAGCCAATGTTCATACCGCTGGGGTGTAAACTACCCAAGCAAATATGAGGTGCTGCTCCTTCAATATGCGGTGGGCCTCACTCTGGCCATGGAGGAGGCTCAGGACAGAAAGGTCAGATTCGGAATGGGAAGGGGAGTTGAAGTTCTGAGCCACTGGGAGATCAGGTTGGTTATTGCGAACTGAGTGGAAGTGTTGTGCAAAGCGATTGCCAAGCCTGCGCTTGGTCTCACCGAGGTTGATCATACATTGAATAATCCAACCACATTTTTGTTTGGAAGTGGAAAGAAATAATAGAAATTGCATTCATTGCAACGTGTAAAAAGAGTTTAGATACTGTATTATAATTTTGCTGCATGTCATTGTGGTATATATCATGTCTTGATTGGTGAATATGTTTAGTTTGTGACTTTATTTGAAGCAGAAATAATATGTGAAAGCTTCATTGAGCATAATTACGACTAGTAACTACGCACTTTGTCCGAGCACATTATCGCACGCGTCATGCAAGCAGTTTTAAATGACCACCTAAACTGTCATTTGGCTACTTAAAATGCTGCCAAGGTTGACCGGCTGACAACAGAGAAAAAAAAATAAGTGAGAGCCCTGCAAGGTGTATAATATTTTGACACTGTCATAGGCCTTTCTTACATATGCTGTCACAACGCACTGTGGCCTTAAACAACCCTTCAGTAATTTTCCTTGTCCTCCATTTCAGAATAATAGTGTTTTAAGCCAATAACTCGGCACTAGCACTGGCAATAAATAAATAAATAAAAAAGCGCAGCTTTCCAGCCGCTTATTTCGTTGGCCACGCTTGCCTGCAAATCGGTTTCAATCTGGTGGACCATCTTCCTCTAGTCGTGGGGGTGGGGGATTGGTAGAGGCCTCACAAGTGGAACAGCTTAGGGCTTCTCTTCATCTAAATCCGGCCCTGACTACTGTGTTGAACAGTGATGCTAGAATCTGTTTTGATAGATGCAAAAGCAAAGGTAATTGAGAGTACCTACACATAAATCTTTGCAATGTAGCAAGTCTAAAGATAAAGTGTTTGGGACATTAGGCAAGCAATTTACACAGAATCATGTTTACTTCAGCTCTCTGACGTACTGGCCAATTCTAACATATCTCTGCAGACTTGTGCTTGCATCTTGGTTTCTACTTCCATTCACTTTTGCTTGCCACGTCTTTGGCTTTTGTCTTCTTTAGCATTGAGCTGAGCTGCATTTTAGGATTGTAGGTTTTTTTTACATAGAATGTATGCACAGAAATAGGCCATTGGCTAATGGTATGTCCTCCATGTGCCTGGTCTTTCCTCAGATAAATCTAACAGTAAAACCGCTACTCCCTTATCAGGCTCAACCACTCCTTCTGAAGACAAGTTCATCATTGTCACCATTCCACGACTACGAAACCTACGAAGAATTCCTATTCATAGATTTGCTTCACCTATTTCTCTTTAGCTGAAATTTCAATGAAATGGTTCATGTGATTTGAAATAGTTTAAATAAAGCAACAGGAAATAAACTTCATAAAATATTGGGTTCCAGGCAGATTTTAAACGTAATGTCAATGCACCAGATTTCCAGTATTTGTGGGGGGGGGGGGGGTTTTGGTTTAAATTGTATTAATCCTTCTCTTCATATTCTATTCAAGGCAGCACAGTGGCACAGCCGTAGAGTTGCTATCTTCCAGCGCCAGTGACCTGGGTTCCATCTGGCCCTGGGTACTGTCTGTACAGAGTTGGTACATTCTCCCCGGGTGCTCTGACGTTTGCAGTTTAATTGGCTTCTGTAAAATTGTCCCTGGTGTGTAGAATAGTGCTAGTGTGTGGGTCAGCACAGACCCGATGGGCCAAAGGGCCTGTATCTCTAAAGTCTAAACTATTATATTATCCACATTTCAGTGTATCTCTCTGTATGACAGTAACAATCTACACATTTAACTCATCAGTTGGGATATTTCTACCAATAAATCAAATAAAAATGAAAATATTCAAAAAATGATGCAAAAGCTCAGGGAAGAAAATATCAAGACGTTAGACTAGCCGTGGGAGTAGGGCAGTTAGCATGCCATCTCATAACTCCAGGAATCTGAGTTCAACTAATCTTGGGTATTATCTATTGTTCAGTTTTCACATTCTCCCTATGGGTATTCTCCCATACCCCACAGATACACTATCGACCACTATAAATAGTCCTTCGTAAAGACAAATGCTAATTCAATTAAATCGGGTGGGGGGTAGTAGCGGGTGAGGTTAAGGTTTGAGGGCTACATGGAAATAAAAACTTAGTATGACAACTGCTCTGCCCAAGAGTGCAAGATTTGTGGAGAGATGTGAACTCAGTCCAGTCTATCATTCAGATCAACCTCCCCTCCTTTCAGCATCTCCATCTATACTTATTGCTGCCTCAGAAAGCTGCCAACATAATCAAGGACAACTCATATACTGCTCATCCCTCTTCCCCCCTCTCACGTTGGGCAAAGGATTGAAAGAGTGTTTCACCAGATTCAAGAACAGCTTTTTTCCTGTGTTACCAGTTTCTTGAACAGACTGCTCATGTGTTCGGGATGATCTTCTAATCTACCTCATTGTGGCCCTTACACATTTATTAATCTGCAATTTCTCAATCTGTAACACTCCATTCTGCACTGTTTTTCTCATCGGCTCTACCTGATGTACTCATGTATGGTATGATTTGCCACGATAGCGCATGCAATGTTTCACTCTATCTCGGTACACATGACAATAATAAACCAATGTTGACCAAATTATATCATTAAAATTTCAATCATTATTGTTATGCTGGATTTTATCAATCCCATTATGGTGTTCAACTTGCACCTATCTAGAAATAAACCATATCACAAATTTATTCAGTTTTAATAGATCGGAAACTGGTTAATTTTATGTGAACAAACACCTTTTCTAAAGAAATTGGTCAATAGACAATAGGTGCAAGAGTAGACCATTCGGCCCTTCAAGCCAGCACCACCATTCAATGAAATCATGGCTGATCATCCACAATCAGTATCCCGTTCCTGCCTAGAGGCAGAGTCCAGAGTTTTATTGTCAAATGTCCCAATACAGAACAATTAAATTCTTACATGCACCAGCACAACAGATATGTTGTAATGCCTAGCTTTTTGAAAATTTCATTTTATTTTAACATACCAAATTCAAATAATTATTGAGAATTTAGTGTTCAAATTGATTCCATTTGGGAGCAATTATTCTTGTCCTTGACTCGATTTTGGGAAAGATGTTGAGAATTTTTCTGTTTACAGGCTCCATCTATAAGCTAAACTATGAAGACTTGCAATGAATTGATAAAAGTATTCAAACGATTGCTTCATGTAGAACATATCCTTGAGGCTTTGAACAGTGTTAAAGGAGGTAGCAAATGGTCAGGTTTTGCATCCCCTGTGATTGGGAAAAATAATGGATATTGGTGAAGATGGAAGAGTTAGAATGTCCCAGAAGAATTGTCTTGATTGAATATTGAAAATGGGAGAGAAAGGAAAATATTTTGCTTGGATTTGTCAGAAGTTGATTGAATGGAGATGTCAGACTTGTTTTCCCCATTTTCTTTGTCTAACAACTTGTTCCAATGAAACGTTATCGATCTGGAACAATAACTTGGCCTCTCTCTCTACAACTGCTGCTTATTCAATATTCAATCAAGACAATTCCTCTGGGACATTCTAACTCTTCCATCTTCACCAATATCCATTATTTTTCCCAATCACAGGGGATGCAAAACCTGACTATTTGCTACCTCCTTTAACACTGTTCAAAGCCTCAAGGATATGTTCTACATGAAGCAATCGTTTGAATACTTTTATCAATTCATTGCAACTTCATAGTTTAGCTTATAGATGGAGCCTGGAAAGAGGCCATTCGGCCCACTGAGTTCATGCTTACCATCGATCACCCGTTCACACCAATTCTGTGTTATTCTATTTTCGCATCCACTCCCTACACATTTGGGCAATTTTACAATCAATATCAATCAATCAATATCAGTTTTATTCATCACTTGCACATAAAGTGCTAGTGAATTGAATTTGCCAGCAGCGGTACAACGAAAAAGAACACACAAAAACACAATAAAATGTTTTAACACAAACATCCACCACAGCATTCATCACTGTGGTGGAAGGCACAAAATTTGGCCAGTCCTCCTCCATTTCCCCCCGTGGTCGGGACCTCAACCCTCCGCAGCCGCCGCTGCGGGCATCCAGAAGTTCAGACAAGGCAAAGTCCAGATAAAGTCCAGGTAAGACCTGAATCGTTGCTTCCCCACCGGAGACAGCATCTTCAGGTTGGTGTAGGCCGCAGGCCGGCGGTCGAAGATTTAAAGTTCCCGCAGCGCCGCAGCCAGAAGCACCGCAGACGGTGGTCAGAGCTCCTCTCCAGGGGTCCCTGGCGAGTGACCCCGCTCCTGATGGTAAGTCCCCGCCGCGCCCACGGTAGAAGTAGGCCGCGGGCTGGCGGTCGGAGCTTCTTCTCCTTCCGGGTCCCCAACGAGGGATCCCAGGCTGCGGACACCTTGCCAGCTGGAGCTCCGCAGACCGCGGCTTCAGGCTGCCACGGGCCAGCGAAAGGAGAGCTCCCCTCCGGCGACCCCCGGCGAGGGCTCGCCCGCTCCGTGACGAGAGTCCGCGCTGCGCCCGCCGCTGAAGCCCCAGGCACGTCTCCGGGAAAGGCCGCAACGACCCTCGATATTAGGACATGGAAAAAGTCGCCTCTCCGTGGAGGCTAATTAACCCAGAAACCCGCACATCTTTGAGATGTAAGAGCCAACTGGAGCAACTGGAGGAAATTCACGCGATCACAGGGAGAATGTGCAAACTCCACATAGACAACACCAGAGGTTAGGATCAAACCCGGGTCTCTGACAGCAGCCGCTTTACCAGCAGCACCACTGTGCCACTCTCTGCAGGAGGAGACCAAATGCAGATAATTTGACTATTTTGCAATCATTGAACTTCAGTCTGCTAGTGTGACCACCTGCTGTCCATCTCTGTCATTTTAAGTATCCATTTCCCATGCCTACCTCCCCTCAATGTCCTGGGAGGTAGGCATGGGAAATGGATACTTAAAATGACAAAGGAATCCAAAGGAATCTCAACAAAAGCTCAGGGACAATTTCAAGTAGTCTGTAATTCCAGATTTCAACCTACCAAATAAAACGAACTAGATAGAGTGGATGCGGAGAGGATGTTTCCAGTAGTGGGAGAGTCTAGGACCAGAGGGCACAGAATAAAAGGATGTACTTTTAGAATGGAGATGAGGAGGAATTTCTTTAGCCAGAGGGTTGTGAATCTGTGGAATTCATTGCCAGGTTATTGAGTATTTTTAAAGCTGAAACTGATAGGTTCTTGATCAGTAAGAGTGGCAAAGTTTTCAGGCATCACCAATAAATAGTACACATGTCAGGGGTTATGGGGAGAAGGCAGGAGAATGGGGTTGAGGAGGAGAGATAGATCACCGACGATCGAATGGCGGAGCAGACTTGTTGGTCTGAATGGCCTAATTCTGCTCCTATTTCTTATGAACCTCAGAATCTATCCTGGCACTCACTCCACCTTTCCCTGGTAATTTAAGGGTAATTTTACTTCGGAGTCACGTGAGTGACTATGTGAAGAACCCCGCCAGGACGCATGCGTGTCATATCGCTACACGCATTGCAACGAGTCACAGCAGGGGGAACGACGTTCCCCTTAGCGGCAGAATTTGAAAGCTGGGAACAGCAGGAAAGGAGACTCTGCGTTCCTTCCACTTACCTTACAGGTGGAGACATGGACCAGATCCACGAAGGCTGTGAAAAAGCTGGCGGGGGAGAACCGCGGAGTTGCGGGCAGCCGGCAGCAGCAGCCAACGGCACGCCAATCTCCCGAAATGGGAACAGCTGTGCCCGACTTCGCTCCCACACCGGCCACGGCCTGACGGTAGAGCGAAGCAAAAAACTAACAGAGTTGTTGATTCCGATGAGTCCGACTCTGAATAGCCGCGAGCGGCCAGTGCCCGTGAGCATTGGGGCCGGTTGCAGCGGCTGCAGAATCAGGAACAGCCGCGAGCGGCCAGTGCCCGTGAGCATTGGGGCCGTTTGGAGCGGCTGGGGGAACAGGAGCAGCCGCGAGTGGCCTATGCCCGAGAGCATAAGAGCCAGTTGGAGCGGCTGCTGGAGGAAATACTCCAAAGTGGCAGGCTCCGGGAGATGGAGGCTAGCCACAGTGGGCAGTTAGTAAGCCCCACAGCAGTACCTCTTGTGGGGCTGCACAGTGTTTCTCCCTCATCAGAAGGGAGCACGGAGGGTCAATTCAGGGCTTACCCTGAAGAGGGGAGTGATCAACATACCCCTAGTATGCCTGGGGTGAAAGAAAACATGTTGGATATGGTGTCCCAGTTTATCCAACCCGACCAAACAGGCCTAAACCTGGAACCGAAAATAGCGGCAAGCATTGACTACATGTCTTTTAACCAACTACAGGGACAGGCATTATCGGACACCACGGCACGACACTTACCACCAGGGAACTGCAAGTCGCTAAATGTTCCCAGTGTCAACCAGTGCATCTGGAAACATGTCGGGGCATCAATTAGAACCAGGGACTTAAAAATACAGAAAGTCCTAAAAGTCTTAACAGCAGGAATTACGGCTTTTGCCCGCACATTGAATGAGCAAAACATGACCCAAGACCACCAAGATGCACTGGCTTTACTCTGCAACTCACAATATGAGTTAAACAATATTAGGAACAGTGCTATCCAACCGGCTTTAGACCCCAAATTTGCAGGCCTCTGCAAACCTGGAACCTCCAAACCATCAATACTACTATTTGGAGGGGATTTATCAAATCAAGTCAAAGAACTTGACGAAGAGGCGAAAACCCTGGGGCTCATAAAAGCAGCATCCAAAAGCTACTACTGCCAAAAACATCACCCCTACGCACCCACCAGTCGGCCAAGACAAACTGGAGAAGGCGCAAAAACCAGGAACACCCAACATCGGTCTTTCTTAGGCCATGGCCCAGACCGACCTTCCTGGAAAATGCGCAAGCCCTCAACACCAACCCAACTACAGACCCAGACAACGGCTCCTCAACGTCCACGGAGGATGCCGAAGAAGTAACACACCTACCACTGGTAACCATGGAGGTAGGTGGGTCTGGTTCCTTAAGAATTAAAGGGAGCATGGAAGTTGGTGGGAGATTACGATATTATTTGGATGCATGGAATAAGTTAACTACCGACACTTATATTCTAAGCAGTATCCGGGGTTATACCATAGAATTTATACAAAAACATAACCCTCCAGTTCAGCATGTACCGAACAGAATGTTCGTGCTCACAGGCATAGAAAGATCTAAAGCACATGCTGAATTACAGCGGCTATATAAAAAAGGAGTAATAGAGAAAACCCAACACGAATGACAGGAATTTGTGTCCAACATCTTTATAAAAAACAAGAAAGATGGTGGTTGCCGTATCATCATCGATTTGACTACTTTGTACAATATATTCATTCAAGATGGAAACCTTTGTTACTGCTAAGCAATTGATTTCCGAAGGCTACTACATGGCAAGCATCGATTTCAAAGATGCTTACTATACAGTACCCATAAGAGGTGACCACAGATGTTATTTACAATTCAACTGGATGGGTCAGCTCTGACAATACAGGGCACTACCTAATGTTCTAACATCAGCCCCCAGGCTGTTCACAACATTTTTGAAACCAGCAAAAACACATGGTAATGGCATATCTAGATGACATACTTATTGTTGGCAAAACTTTGGAATTGGCTAAACAAGCGGTAACAGCCACAAAACAATTGTTTGAAAAACTGGGGTTTATCATCCATCCAGTTAAGTCTAAATTAACGCCTTCAACAAAAATGGATTATGTGGGGTTCACCATTAACTCAGTTCTCATGTCAGTGACTTTGCCGAAAGAAAAGGTTACAGCCTTAATAGAGGCTTGTAGCGAAATCATTGACATCACCAAACCATCCATTAGACTGGTAGCTAGAATAATTGGGAAGATAGTGGCTGCATTTCCAGCCACACAATTCGGACCTTTACACTATCGAAATTTACAGAGAGCAAAAATAAGAGCACTTAAAATTAATGGTGGCCATTTTGACAGACCAATGAAGCTACCAACAGAGGCCATAATGGAACTAAAATGGTGGGAACATAACATCAGGTATTGTTCCAATCCAATAATTATCAGCAACCCGTCTATGGTACTACAAACTGATGCCAGTGCACTTGGTTGGGGTGCTACCAATTCCATCTCCAGCTGTGGAGGGAGATGGAATGCACAGGAGGCATCATTATTACAAACACTGGGCATAAACTACCTGGAAATGTTAAGTGCATTCCATGCCCTTAAGTCATATTGTTCTGGGTTAAATCACCAGCATGTTAGACTACAAATTGACAACACCACCGTGGTAGCATATATCAACCATATGGGTGGAAACAAATCGACATCATGTGACAATCTGGCCAACACAATTTGGCAATGGTGTATCCAGAGAGATATTTGGATATCAGCTACCTACTTACCAGGTAAACTAAATTTAGTGGCAGACACCAGGTCACGCAAATTCAATGAAAACACTGAATGGATGTTGGATAAAAATGTATTTGCTGAAATTACAGCACGGTATGGAACACCAGATATCGATCTTTTCGCATCCAGGCTCAATCACCAGTTATCAAATTATGTTTCATGGGAACCAGACCCTGGGGCAGCGGCAACAGATGGATTTTCGCTGCATTGGGGGAAATTGTTTATTTATGCATTACCTCCTTTCTGCCTCATCAGTCGGGTATTAAGGAAAATACAGCAAGACTCTGCGTCTGGTATTTTGATAGTACCCGATTGACCTACTCAACCATGGTTCCCGGTGATACTAGACATGGTATTAGAACCATGCATCACCATCCATCATAGACCTAATTTACTGGTCCATCCAGTAACAAAGGAAAGATCACCCACAGATCTATGAACATCCCGTCTGTTCTGGAATTCCTGGCAAGCCTCCATTATGATGAGAGGCTCAGTCATAGTGCCATCAACTGCGCCAGAAGTGCTCTGTCAACATACCTGTGGCAAGGAACAGAGCGGCATTCTGTTGGGACACACCCTGGTAACCAAACTCATGAGGGGCATTTTAATGTTAATTCCCCAAGAACCAGGTACTCCCAAATATGGGATGTGAGCATTGTACTGACCATGTTAAGAAACTGGTCTCCAGCTACAGCTCTGTCCCTACAGAAACTGACTATGAAAACAGTCACGCTGATGGCATTGGTCACGGCACAAAGGGTCCAGTCACTACAGAAACTAAGGCTGGACAACATGACTATTTCATCTGGAAATTTAACTTTTCACATCAATGAATTAGTCAAACAGAACAGACAGGGGTCAGCAGGCCAAAAAAAAAAACAGAATTCAGGGCATACCCGACAGATGATCGTCTCTGTATTGTAACACACTTACTATTATATATGGAGTATACTAAGATCATCAGAGGGAAGAAATGTCACTTTTAATCAGCTACAAACAGCCACCCAAAACAGTGACAGTCCAGACCATCTCTAGATGGCTAAAACAGGTCCTAATAAGGCTGGAGTAGACACTAGCATTTTAAATCTCACTCCACCAGGGCTACCGCTACATCGGCAGCTATGAAGTTGGATGTTCCTATGGACCAAATCCTCAAGACAGCAGGATGGTCAACGGAGAAAACTTTCCAACGATTTTATAACAAACCAGTCATTAAACCTGGAACATTTGCAGAAACAATTTAAAGTTCTGTAATATAATTTACCCCATAAATAGGGGCTATAATTTGATGTCAATATATTTATCGTTGGATTTTCAATATCGTATTGATGTCTAATGATGTTAACACTATTCTCCCCATAATCAAGGCAGATGTGATGCATGGACTCGTTTCCACGGCATGAAATCACAGAGCTTTAAAATCTTCACGTAGTCACTCACGTGACTCCGAAGTAAAAGAGTAAGATTAAACGAGAATTTACCAGTTTGAAGTTTGATCGTTATTTATGAGGAGTAACGTTGAGGGATTACGTGCCCTCCGCTCCCACCCTTGATCATATACTCAACTGGTATCTCTTCTCTAATCTTACTATGTTTAGTCATTACAGTTATCTGTGATTTCACACCGCTGCTTTGAAGAATGACACGCATGCGTCCTGGCGGGATTCTTCACGTAATCCCTCAACATTACTCCTCATAAAATAACGATCAAACTTCAAACTGGTAAGTTCTCGTTTAATCTTACTATTGTTTGCCATTCACACTCCCTTCCTTTAATTCAGTGTTTTCTTATTTGTTCTATTACCACCCTTTCTCCCCTTGGACTTTGTCATTGGATATTTTCTAACACCTACGTTCCCTTCTGTTCAGAACCCCTGAACAGAGTGGCTTTCTCAACCAGTTTCCTTCCACAAACGACAATAGTGAAACCAGATGTGCTCTTACAACAAGAGTCCATTCTTTAACTGTTTTTATTTCTTTAAATCCCAGGATATTGGATTGAATTCTAATTCTACAGCTGCCTACTGGGATTCAAATTTGGCTCTCCAAATTGTTCCACTAGGCCTCTGGATTATTAGTCCATTAACTAATCACTATGCCATCGTCTGTTCCTGTCAGCTGCTCACCTCTGTTTCCTTCAACGGAATGATATGGATTTCTCATCAACAGCCATGAAATTATGTTTACTATTCACTTTACAGACAGCTGCTCACAATGTTACATGGACTTGTGTGTACACCTGCTTCAACCTGACATCTGATCCAGTGCAAAACTTTGTACAGCGCATCTGCAGTGTCTGCAATCAAACAAGGATAGAGAGGCTCTTCAACCAAGCATAGCATGGAAATACGCCCTTTGACCCAAATCCTGACCAAGACACCCAATGTAAGCTCATCCCCTTTACCCACATTTGTCTCATATCCCTCTAAAACCTTCCCTATACATATACCTGTCCAAATTTATTTTAAATATTGTTACTGTATCTGCCTGAACCACTTCCTCTGGCACCTTGTTCCATACAGCCATACAACAATCATTATATTTGGTCTCTGAATCCCAGACATGGATATTATTACATTTCTGGGGCATTTAATTAAAGAACAAAACTTAAGGATAAGAGTGCATTTTTTTAAAGTTCACATGTATTTGCAGATTTCTACATCTTGGAATTATCCATAATTATTCACCTCCAATTCCTTGAAGTACGGTTGGTGCTGTGATGTAAGCAAATGTGACAAACACCTCAGACATATCTAGATTCCACAAATAACATTTAGTTGAATCACCAGTCAACCATATTTTGGTGGTGTGGTTAACGCAAAGAATGGTGGTTAGGAAAACTCCCTGAAATATGGTGAAATACTAGAAGGGAAAGGATTAATGATCTGTAAACATCTCTGTGATGCTCCTATGATGTAACGCGTTGAAACTTCTAATGCAAGGAAACTACAATTACAATGTCTTTAGTTTCTGTCATTGTGGGGAATCTCTGTACCCTCTGTTTCCTCGATTCGAATGTCTAGAATACTTCTGTATGGCTCAAGGAGGTCGGTATGGTGGCACAGCGGTAGAGGTACTGCCTAAAGAAACAGACTGGTCGCCAACTCGAACGACTAATAAAGAAATCATCTCTCACAGTCCACCTTGAAGCTTACAAACTCCACCTAACTGACTACAAAGATGCCCTCATTGCTGCAAAATCTGCCTACCTCTCCTTCATATTCACCGATCCCTGCCTAAACCACAGAACCCTCTTCTCCACAGTGGGCAACCTCCTCAAGCCTCGAGCCAACACTCTCCCTACCTCTACTCCGGATCTCTGCAACTCATTCCTCCACTTTTTCGCTGATAAAATCAGCACCATCTATCAATCTTTATCCCCTGTACCCGACTCCCCAGCATCTACTCCACCACCTACCACGGCCCCTCCTTTCAACATCTCCACTGACCTCCTTACCCCTCCTCCACACTGCTTCCTCTCCCAGTTTGACCTGGTCACCCCTATTGAAATCTCCAAACTCATCAGCTCTTCCAAACCCACCACCTGCTCCCTCGACCCTCTCCCCACTCCCCTGTTGAAGTCCTGCCTCCCCGTACTCTGCCCCTACCTCACTAATCTCTTCAACTCCTCATTGTCCCAAGGAATTGTCCCCTCCGCTTTCAAAACTGCTGCCGTTACACCAATCCTAAAGAAACCTGGTCTTGATCCCTCCTCTCTCATTAACTACCGCCCAATCTCAAACCTCCCCTTCCTTTCAAAAACCCTGGAGCGTATCGTTGCGTCGCAACTTCATTCCCACCTCCTTGCGTATAACCTACTTGAACCCCTCCAATCTGGCTTTCGCCCCCTCCATAGCACAGAAACTGCTCTCCTCAAAGTCCTCAACGACCTCCTCACCTCTGCTGACACTGGTTCCCTCAACATCCTCATCCTCCTCGACCTGAGCGCAGCCTTCGATACAGTGAACCATAAGATCCTGCTCACCAGACTCAAGGACCTCGGCATTGAAGGCTCTGCACTCAGCTGGCTCCGTTCCTACCTTTCCAACAGATCCCACTTCATCTCTCTCCACAACCACACCTCTGCTACAGCCGCAGTCACTCAAGGCGTTCCCCAAGGCTCCGTACTCGGCCCCCTCCTCTTCATCATCTACATCCTCCCCCTTGGTCAGATACTCCGCCACTTCAATCTGGACTTCCACTGTTACGCTGATGACACCCAGATTTACCTTGGCACCAAATCCCCCCACAACCCCCCCCTCTCCCATATCAACTCCTGTTTGTCAGCTATAAAAACCTGGATGCAACATAATTTCCTCAAACTCAACAGCGATAAGACAGAATTCCTCCTCATAGGCTCCAAAGCCACACTCAGCAAAATCAATAACCCCACTCTCACCATCGACGGCACCACTGTCTCCCCATCTCCCCAGGCCCGCAACCTTGGCGTGATCTTTGATTCCACCCTCTCCCTTGAGCCTCACATCCGCCATGTCATTAAAACCTCCTTCTTTCATCTCCGCAACATCGCCAAACTCAGACCCTCTCTCACTCCGCCTGCTGCTGAAAGACTCATCCATGCCTTCATCTCCTCCCGACTGGACTATTGCAACTCACTTCTCCTTGGCATCAGCTCCACCTACATCAACCGACTCCAACTGGTCCAGAACGCAGCCGCCCGACTCATCACCCACACCAAATCCTGGCATCACATCACTCCAGTCCTCAAAAAACTTCACTGGCTTCCCATCTCCCACCGGATCACCTACAAAATCCTGGTCCTCACCTACAAAGCCCTCCACCATCTGGCCCCCACATATCTCATTGACCTCCTCTCCCCCTACCAACCCTCACGGTCCCTCAGATCCACATCAGCCGGTCTCCTCTCCATCCACAAGTCCAACCTCCGCAGTTTTGGGGACAGAGCCTTCTCCAGGGCAGCTCCCAGGCTCTGGAACTCCCTCCCCCAACTGATCCGCAATTCCGTGTCCCTCCCCATCTTCCAGTCCCGCCTCAAGACCCATCTCTTCACCTCTGCCTATCCTTAGCCCCACGTCCCCGTCCCTTTTCATCTGTGCATTAATTGCCTCATGCTGTGTTTTGTATTGAATTCTGTCTTTACTTTGTGTACTAGTCATGTCTCTACTATTTATTTCATTCCCCTTACATGTTTTTCCTATACATGCTCAATTTTTGTAAGGTGTCCTTGAGACTCTTGAAAGGCGCCCATAAATAAAATGTATTATTATTATTATTAAAGGGCCTGTCCCACTTTCACGACCTAATTCACGACCTCTGTCGAGTTTGCCCTTGACTCATACTCTCAGCATGGTCGTAGGTAGGTCGTAGGAGGTCGTAGGTAGGTTGTAGCAGGTCGTGATGCTAGTCGTAAGTACTCGTGGCATCAAGTAGGTCGAGGCGTTTTTTTCAACATGATGAAAAACGTCCACGAGTAAAAAAGGTCGTGAATTAGGTCATGAAAGAGGGACAGGCCCTTTACAGTGCGAGAAACCCAGGTTTGATCCAGGCCACAGGTGATGTCTGTATGGAGGTTGTACGTTTTCCCGGTGATCTCCATGGATTTTCTCCGGGTACTCCAGTTTACTCACACACTCCAATGACATACAGGTTTGAAGGTTAATTGGTTTTGGTAAAATTGTAAACCATCCCTAGTGTGCGTGTGTGTGTGTGTGTGGGGGGGGGGGGGGGGGGGGGGGGGGGGAGAATTCTGGTCAGCACAGTAGCTGTGGGCCAAAGGGCCTGTTTCCGCACTATATCTCTAAACTAAACTAACCTAAACAATTTACTCGTGTAGGAAGGAACTGCTGATGCTGGTTTAAATCGAAGATAGACACAAAATGCTGGAGTAACTTAGCGGGACAGGCAGCATCTCTGGAGAGAAGGAATGGGTGACAGTTTGTGTTGAGACTTCTTCAGATTGATGAAGGGTCTCGACCCAAAACGTCACCCATTCCTTCTCTCCAGAGATGCTGCCCGTCGTGCTGAGTTACTCCAGCATATTGTGTCTATAAACAATTTACTCTTTCCCTTCTCTTCAAGACAAGGCAGACTTGGAACCCAGGGTTCTTAGAACAATACAGCAGAGAAACAGGCCTATCAGCCACAATGACAGTGCTGAGTGTGATGCCAAATCAAACTAATACTTTCTGCCTGCATGGGTTCCATATCCCTCCAACTCCCTGCATACCATTGATGTTAAAAATACCACCTGCAAAAGTTCAAATGCATTGAATTTAAGGAAATAAATCAAAAGAATGAAAATCAATGTTCCTTCCATACTTATATTATCATTCCCATGCACAATTAAAAGCCTTCCACGTAACCAGTATCAATTACATTGTGCTTTGGAAAATATTTACAAGGGGAACAAGCATAACTATCCATTGGCCAAAACACATAGCTCAGTTGTCCTTTCCCCAAAGTCACAGTTTGACAGAAAGTAAATATGAAACAGGGTGCAATTTATCCATTTGAAAAATCAAATTAGACCCAACAACATTTCCTGATCTCTATTTTTTTCCCTTGAACATAGCTAGTACTGTTCCTTGGCTGGTGTCATGCAATATAGAAGCTATATTGTCCATTTTTGAATATTATAATTGCTAGTACTATTTCCACTCGACATTGCACATTTTTTTTGACCAACTTTGTGCATTTAATTCTTGTCTTTCTTCATTTGATTTTATCTCTCTCTGTGGCCTAACAAAATAGAGGCTAGATTTATGGGCCTACCTGAAAGGGAAGTCAAACGGTGTATGATAAAAATCTCAATTTGTTCTTATGGATTGACTGGCTAACATGGTATGTAAAAAATAGCTATTCAAGGAATGCAAAAAATGTAACAGGATAAGTAACCTACATGCAAACCATAACTATGATTTCCATCTAGAATTCGCCAGATTGGCTCCTGCCCTATCCTTCAGGAGACATACTGTAAAATTATACAACTGAGCAGCTTGTTTCCTGCATGATTTAAAGATTAAACATGTTTTATCGTTTCAAGGAACTGAATATGTAGTTGCTATTTTATGTATTCGGTAAACTAAAATCGCACTAGTTGGAATGGTATATTTAACAGCATTTATTGACTATTTGAAATTACTGGCTACTTTCTAATGGTTGATCTGTCCAAAATGTTCATAACCAATTTAATTATTAATTTCTAGCACAAGGCACAGATAAATAAATCCCCCATCCCCTACCTCCACCCTCCCATCTCCTTACTTCCTTTACAAGTCCTAACATCAAGGTAACATTTGACTGAGAATGGAATTGAGGCACCTTTGGTAAAAGCAAAGTTAATTGCAAATGAAAAAAGCAGGAGTGTTTGAAGTCAAACGTCACAAGAAGAATACTGGCCGTGGTTGCTAGAGGTCAGTCTTTTCAACCCCAGGACAACCTTGCAGGAGTTCATCGGTACAGGGTCCCTGGTCCAACTATCTTAGGCTGTGTAATCACTGAGCTTCATCCATCCATCATTAGGTCAGAAATGGGGATGTCCACAATATTCAATTTTATTTGCAATTCCTCAGCAAATGAAGCATCCATGCCTGCAAGACATGGATAACATTTACGCACCAAGTGAGAAGTGGTAAGTATTATTTGTGTGACTAATGTGCTGGCAAGGACCACCTCAAACAAGAGAGAGTCTATCTATCTACTCTTGACATTCAATGGGATTACCATTGCTGGGACCCCTATTTATCAAATATCTTAGAGGCCACCATCAACTTGAAACTCAATTGCACCACCCACACAAAGACCACGACTGCAAGAACAAGTGAGAGACAGATATCTTACAAGAAGTGAGTCATCTCTGACACTTCAAGGTCTTCGCTCTATCTATAAGGACCAAGTAGGGTTGTGATGGAATAGTCGGCATTTGACTGAAAGCGTGCAGTGCTAAGATCTTTGAAAAAGCTCAACACCATCCAGAACAGCCCACTTGAAAAACACTATCAAAAACACTAAACATTCATTCGATCTACCACTGTGGCCATGGTGTGTAAAGTCTGCAAAATGCACTAACGTTATTCACCCAAACTACTCCATTTGTCTCTCCCAAACCCACAATCTCTGTCATCCAGAGGGAAAGCACCAAATGCACAGGAACAGTGGCATCTCCAGGGTTCTCTCCAAGTCACCAACCATTGTTTTGGAAATGTATACCATTGTCTCTTGGTTTAAGTCTTGGAACACCCCACCCAATAACACTTTGGATGCACCTTCAACAGAATGGATGCACCTTAATCAGAAAGATGGCAATAGTTCAAGAAGGCCACTCATACCCACCTTCTCAAGGATTATGCAATAAACACAAGCAGTAAGGAAATTGCTGCTGAAATAGTAAAGAGCCTGTCCCACGAGCATGCGGCAAGCGGAACCAAACCGGAAACGGGGGTCGTAGAAGGTCAAGTGATCCCCGTACAGGGCCGGTCCCACCAGCATGCAACTGCATGTGGCGAGCGCGACCAAACCAGAAGCGGAGGCCGAGTGAGTGACGTGAAGTTCGAACGAAGTCCGCGGGAAGTTCGGCCGTGATGTACGGCATCAAGATGCTGCGTACGGTGTCAAGACGCTGCGCATGCCTGTCGAGGCGGTGCGTACGGCCTCAATGCGGCTGCGGGCTGGCAGGCCGTTGCCGCGCGGAATCTTTGAACACTGTCAGTTTTCCGGAGCCCCGCGCTATGTCGGGACCACCTCCGCACAACTCCATACCAAAGAGCTCCTCTAGTATCTTTGCTCCATACGGCTCCACCGATCGAAGTGGGACCGGCCCCGCGAGGCCGTACGGCTCAAGCGACTACGTTAGGCCGCGCTGCCGCATGCAGTCACATGCTCGTGGGACAGGCCCTTAAAAAACCCATATCGAGCGAGGATTGAGAGAAATCAAACATGGTAAATCTCTGTTTAGACTCATACATATCAAAGGCCACACATTCCACCTTCCAGCATGCTGCTTTGTACATATAATTTGACTGTACTGGGTTTGGTGCAAACAAACATGGCAGCAATAGCTGAAATAAGGCAACCATTCCATACTGACCTTCAGTCATTTCTACCTATGAGCAGGATTAGAATTCCTTGAGTCATACAACACTGAAACAGGTCCTTTGTTCCACCATGTCCATGCCAACAATCAAACACCAATCAACAATGATCACAATTTACCAGCATTTGGCCCATGGCCTCTATGCCTTGGTGGATCATGTGCTCATCTAAATACTTCTTAAATGTTGTAAGAGTACCTGCCTCCACCACCTACTTAGGCAATGTGATCTGGATTCCAACCATTTTCTAAGTGAAAAGAATTGTCCTCAGATCTCCTCAAAATTCACACAGCATCTGGGTCCATCTCCTCTGCTCCTTCTCTGGTGCAATTACATTCTAGAGTGTGATGACCAGAAATACACACAATACTTTAGCTGGGGACTAAGCAAACTTTTCTAAAGTTGTACCATGACCTCCATGTTCTTATTTTATATGTCTCAAGTAATGAAGGCCACCATTCTGAATGCCTTCTTCACCACTTTGATACATGTGCTGCCACCTTTAGTGATCTCTGGGCATGTGTACGAAGGTCCCGCTATTCCTTAGTACTACCTTGGGTCCTCCCATTAACAATGTACATCCTGCCCTTCTTAGACCTCACAAAATGCATCACCTCACCCTAATCAGCATTCAATTCAAATACTGCTCTGTAAGACTGCCATCCTCATCATCAACTACACCGCTCATTTGTGTGCCATCTACAAACTAACTTACCATAGTATTACAGCCCTACAAGTTCTGAATTTGCTGGCAGATCTTCATTGGCATCTTAGTGACTGCTGATTTGTACTCCTCACTGCATCCAGCAGCTGAGCACGAACATAATGCAATTACCCAGAATTTATGCAGAGAAATTTGCCCAAAGAATCCATGCCAGAATAGTCCAGGTGCACAAACAACAACTTCATTGTTCCATGGAAAAGATCAGCATTAAGGAACAAAAATGGGTATCAAGGAAATTTTACCGTTAATTAAAGTTACAGTACTTAATAACTTTATTTATATAAAATTGATTTAAATGTTTTTAAACATTTTAATTTTCTCATTTTAAAAGGTTGTCATATTTTTAATATCATATATTTTTCCTTAGTGTATCTGAATACCAGGACATTCAGAGGCTCCATAGAATACAGTTCATTGTGACAGGAAAGGGCCTTTTGTTCTACCATGTCTGTGCCAAAGATGATGCCTACATATACAAATCCCATCCCTGCCTATTGATGTGTCTATCTAAAAGCCTTTTAGACACCAATATACCATTTGCTTCCACCACCATCCATGACAGTGTGTTCCAGGGATCTACCTCTCTCTGCGTAGGATACTTGTCCCACACACAACTCCTTTACATTCTCTCCCTCTAATCTCCTGATATTTACATTTCCATCCTGGGGAAAAAGTTCTGATTGTTTATCAGTTTATTCTTCTCGTGTATGGCGTGCACAGCCTAAAGTTGTAGGATAACTTGTTCCATTTGATCTTATTTGATTGTACATGCCAGGTTGATTGCATTCGTTGAAATAGGGTGGACCATGTGAAGGTTGCAATCTCCCACCCCATTGTTTATCCTATCTATGCCTCTCATAATTGTATAAACTTCTATCAGGTCTCACCTCAGCTTCTGGCGCTACAGAGAATACAATCCAAGGTTGGCCATTCCAAGTTTGAATTTCTTGGCAGGTTTGACAGTTGGCTCAGCTTAGAGAAATGGCTTAGTCACCTGTCAAAGTCTTGCAGGAGGTTTTTCAAGCAGGATGTGTTTTGGACTTCCTAAATTAAGACTTTACAAGAATCAGGAGTGACATAGAACCTCATCATTTAGTCATTTTGCATGGAAACAGGCCCTTTGACCCAACTTGCCCAAGCTGACCAAGATGCTCCATCTACACTAGTCCTACCTGCTGCTTTTGGCCCATATCCCTCCAAACCTTTCATATCCATGTACCTGTCCAAATGTATTTTAGATGTTGTTACAGTACCTGCCTCAACTACTGCCTCTGGCAACTCGTTCCTTATACCCACCACCCACCATTTAGGTTGGCTTTGGTCAGCAACTCAACACTGATTTGGAAAGACAAGGCGATTTTTACCATGTACGTCAGCCATCAGCACTTGCTACCTGTAGCAAATTCAAGCACTCTATTTATGAAACCGGAATTAAAATCTATCCTGTTTACAGTTCAATTAGAAAACAATGAAGGGGATGGTTGACAAACAGGGGTTAATGTTTATTTATTATTTTATTTATTATTTATTTATGTTTTTTGGTTACTTCATACATATTACTTGTATGTGTATATCAGTTGTATGTATATATATGTTTGTATGCATCTCTAAAAATTGTCTGGGGTATTATTATTATTAATTAATTAATTATTAAATATGGAAGAAGGGTTTAGGGAGAAGGGGTGAGATTAAATAAGTTATTCTTCTTCTCACTCCTTTTCGAGCTTGTAAAGAAAAAGTGTTGGACATTTAAATTTTGCTTTAAGCTTTTCATTGCTTTGCAAATATTGCCTGGAATGTCCAATTGTTTGACTATTTCGATTTTGTTGTTGTTATTTATTCCTATTTATGTCTTTACTTGTTCGGAACAAATAAACAAATAAATAAATAAATAAATAAATGTCAATTAAATTTGTTTATCTGCATTTACCATGGCATGTTAAGAATGCAAAATGACGACTTGGTGAATCCAAGTCTAAATTAGAGACAACATTCCATTCAATCATTTCCCTAAACTTTATATATAACTAGACCAAGTGCAGACCCGTTGGGTCTGTTTCCCCAACGGTGTTTGCGGGGGGGGGGGGGGGGGGGGGGGGGAGGAGGAGGAGGAGGAAACGGGATAGATTTGGGAGGGAAAGGAGAGCGGGGTAGGGGGTGAGAGATGGGGAGAGAGATGTGAGGGAGGGGGGATGGGGAAGATGGGGAGGAGGGAGGGAGGGGGAGAGGGGAGGGGGAGAGAGGGGAAAGAGTGGGGAGGGAAAGTGGAGGGGAAGGGGGAGAGAAGTGGAAGAGTGGGGAGGGAGGAGGAGAGGGGTAGGGGGAGTGATGGAAGACGGACAGAGGGATAGGGGAAAGGAGGTGGGGGGAGAGAGGGAAGGGGGTGGGGTAGGGAGGGAAGGGGGGTGGGGGAGAGAGGGATGGGAGAGGGGTGAGGAGAGGGGGAGGAGAGAGTGGGAGAGAAGTGGAAGAGTGGGGAGGGAGGGAGGGGTAGAGGGGTGGCGGGAGTGGTAGAAGAGGGACGGGGGAGTGGTTGGAAGAGGGACAGAGGGGAAGGGGTGGGGGAGAGAGGGGAAGGGAACGGAAGAGAGAGGGGTGGGGGAGGGAGAGGCGTCGGGTAAGGGGATAGAAGTGGAAGGGGAGGGAGGGGTAGGGAGGGGTAGGGGAGTGGTGAAAGAGGGACAGAGGGGTAGGGGTAAGGGGGTGGTGGTAGAGAGGGAAGGGGGGTGGGGGAGAGAGGGATGGGTGGGAGAGGGAGAGGGGTGACAAGAGGGAAACATAGAAGCATGGAAATTAAGTGCAGGATTAGGCCATTCGGCCCTTCGAGCCTGCACCACCATTCAATATGATCATGGCTGATCATCCAACTCAGTAGCCTGTACCTGCCTTCTCTCCGTACCCCCTGATCACTTTAGCCACAAGGGCCACATCTAACTCCCTCTTAAATATAGCCAATGAACTGACCTGAACTACCTTCTGTGGCAGAGAGTTCCAGAGACTCACCACTCTCTGTGTGAAAAATGTTTTCCTCATCTCAGTACTAAAGGATTTCCCCTTTATCCTTAAACTGTGACCGGCTTGTCCTGGACTTCCCCAACATCGGGAACAATCTTCCTGCATCAGACAAATGCAATTCAGGACTTTTCTCTTCACAAGCAGTCAGAATGACGGTTAGTGAAGAATTCGAATATTCGCTGAGCGTTCAGATGATGCGCGCGCCTCCTGCACCAAAGGCCCCTGCAATAAAGGGAGAGAGGGATGGAAGAGGGGGGGGGAGGGGAGCGTGTGTCGTCACACACAAAGATCTTGTAGCGGAGAGCTCCGCTATAAGATCTTTGGTCACATACTAAGCACGCGCCTCCACAAACGGATGAGCGTCTTCTTGAATGGAGAGCACGTGGCTGCCTCCACAAACAGTCACACACACTGATGACCCGCCCCCACAAAAAATATTTTGTGAGGAAGGGGAGGAGGAGGGTGAAGAGGGAGAGGGGGAGGGGGGGGGGGAGTAGAGGATGGGGAGAGAGGTGAAGGGGGGGGAGCGGTTGGAGCGGGCGTGCATGAGTCGAGAGAAGAGAAAAGGGCAGAGAGAGAGAGAGAGGCTGGTACAACAACAAAAAAGCTGGATAAACTCAGCGGGTGCAGCAGCATCTATGGACCGAAGGAAAAGGGCAACGTTTTTGGCCGAAACCCTTCTTCCGGGTTTCGGCCAAAAACGTTGACCATTCAATTCGCTCCATAGATGCTGTCGCACCCGCTGAGTTTATCGAGCTTTTTTTATGTCTACCTTCGATTTTCCAGCATCTGTAGTTCCTTCTTAAAGACAGAGACTGTGCACGGTAAGGGAATGAGGAGGGAGAGGGGGAAGAGTGTGGAGGGGTGGAGAGTGGGATGGAGGGGAGAGTGGAATTGGAGGGGGAGAGGGGTGGGGGGAGAGAGAAGTGGAAGAGAGGGGAGGGAGGGTGGGAGGGGGAGAGGGGTAGCAGGAGTGGTGGAAGAGGGACAGGGGGAGTGGTGGAAGAGGGACAGAGGGGTAGGGGAAGGGGTGGGGGGAGAGAGGGGAAGGGAGGGGGGGTGAGGGAGGGAGAGGGGTGGGGTAAGGGAAGAGAAGTGGGAGAGGGAGGGGTAGGGGGAGTGGTGGAAGAGGGACAGAGGGGAAGGGGCGGGGGAGAGAGGGAAGGGGGTGGGGTAGAGGGGGAAGGGGTGGGGGAGAGAGGGATGGAAGAGGGGTGAGGAGAGGGAGAGGGGGAGGCGAGAAGGGGGAGAGAAGTGGAAGAGTGGGGAGGGAGGGGTAGCGGGAGTGGTGGAAGAGGGACGGGGGAGTGGTGGAAGAGGGACAGAGGGGTAGGGGAAGGGGTGGGACAGGGAGGGGAAGAGAGAGAGGTGAGGGAGGGAGAGGGGTGGAGTATGGGGAGAGGTGGAAGAGTGGGGAGGGAGGGGTAGAGGGACTGGTGGAAGAGGGACAGAGGGGTAGGGGAAGGGGGCGGGGGGAGAGAGGGAAGGGGGTGGGGTAGAGAGGGAAGGGGGGTGGGGGAGAGAGTGATGGGTGGGAGAGGGAGAGGTTTGAAGAGTGGGAAACATAGAAATTAAGTGCAGGAGTAGGCCATTCAGCCCTTCTAGCCTGCACCACCATTCAATATGATCATGGCTGATCATCCAACTCAGTATCCTGTACCTGCCTTCTCTCCATACACAAGGGCCACATCTAACTCCCTCTTAAATATAGCCAATGAACTGACCTCAACTACCTTCTGTGGCAGAGAATTCCAGAGATTCACCACTCTCTGTGTGAAAAATGTTTTTCTCATCTCTGTCCTAAAGGATTTCCCCCTTATCCTTAAAGTGTGACCCCTTGTTCTGGTCTTCCCCAACATCCGGAACAATCTTCCTGCATCTAGCCTGTCCAACCGCTTAAGAATGTTATACGTTTCTATAAGATACCCCCTCAATCTTCTAAAATCTAGCGAGTACAAGGCGAGTATATCCAGTTTTTCTTCATTTGAAATTCTTGACATATCAGGAATCAGTCTGGTGAACCTTCTCTGTACTCCCTCTATGGCAACAATGTATTTGAGCATTGGGCATTGTGACATCACACGATGGAACGTTCACCGTGGGCTGGGGCTCCTGCAAAGGCATATGTAAATGAATGCATTCCGATTGGACATATGTGAGCATTGGGCATTGTGACATCACACAATGGAACATTCATCAGGGGCTGGGGCAGGGGCTGGTGCAGCTTCTGTGGGTGAGAAGCCAGTTTAGTTTTGAAATTTGGGGGGCGGGGGGGGGAAGGATTTGATTAAAAATGTGTACTTAAACACGACGAAATGTAATGAGAAGCAGATACTTAGAAAGAAAAGTGAAATCTCTACCGAAATGGAAAAGATGTCGGCGATTCTGCGTCTGGTTTCGGAGTTGCAGGGAATCAAAGGAAGAAATGCAGTCGGAAGCCGTACATGTAAATGGATCCATTCCGATTGGACATCTGCGAGCATTTGGCATTGCGATTGGACATCTGCGAGCATTGGGCATTGTGACATCACACGATGGGAACGAATCGAAAGGCAGGCAGGCGACAGGCACACAGTTTTAAAGATAGACTAGACCAAGTGCAAATAATTCAGATCATAAACTGATGACATTGGGTGTATTTGCTTCACCAGCACTGCTGCTCCCCCATCCCTTCCCCCACCTCACCTGCAACATCAGTAGCCCGCAACTGAAATCACACCTTGGTTGATTTCTCAAAGATCCTCTCGATGTTGGCTGATATTATCAAACTTTGCACCAAATGTAATATTGTTTCAGTTGACCTTGAGAATGATTAATCTCTTCCAAATGGATTGTAAATAGTTTAAATATCATCTTACAATGCATTATTTTTCTTGGCGTAATATTGCAGCTGGAAAATTCATAGTTCTTCCCGTAAAGGGATAGATAACCAGAGACAGGTGTGTACAAAGTCTGATCATAGCCATAATTCCAAATCATGCAAGGCATACACTATAAATACATTTGTGGGAAAGCAAGCAATTCCCATCAGTAGTTAAGCATTCATCTCCAAGAAGCTCTCGTGCATGGAAAAATAACCTGAATCCTATGGCATTGTTTAAATCAAAATTGCTATTGGCCTTCATTTGTTTTACTTCATATAAAAGTGATAATCACGAGACACACCCTGGCCACTCCCTCTTCTCCCCTTTCCCATCGGGCAAAAGGTATGGAAGTATGAAACGCACACCTCCAGATTCAAGGATAGTTTCTTCCCAACTGTTATCAAGCAATGGAAGCATCCTACCAACAACTAGAGAGCAGTCCTGAGCTACTATCTACCTCATTGGAGCCCCTTGGACTATCTTTGATCGGACTTTATCTGGCAATAAACATTATTCACATTATTCGGATTATCATTTATCTGTACATTGTACACTCGATCATAATCATGTATTGTCTTTCTGCGGACTAGTCAGCATGCAACAAAAGCTTTCCACCATACCTCGGTACATATGACAATGAAGAAAACTCAACAACTCAACTCAATCCGTATGGGTGGGATACAGGGGTACTCCAACATTTCACTGCAAATGCAGTGCAGCTCCTTGGGAATTCTTGCTGTGCATTTTTACCTTCAGATGTCAAACTTACTTCCCATTCAGCTTTGAACTAAGCTGCTTTACAAAACGGTAAGAATTTTCAACTTCAAATTTACCTTTTTTGAAAAGGAAATCATGGTTTTGAATAGGTTAAGTAAACAAAGAAATAAGCTATTTAAATCAGTTAGAATTTGATGAAAATGGAAGACCAATAATTCACGCTGCTTCGCACTCTATTGCAAACTTAAAATTCAGGCTAATTTATTTTATATCCATCAGAAAATAAAAATTAAGGTGATCTATGAGTATGTCCCAAAGGCTCAATTGGCAGCAAACACCCCAATATCATTGTGTAGGAAGGAACTGCAGATGCTGGTTTACCCCAAAGATAGACACAAAATGTTGGAGTAACTCAGCGGGACAGGCAGCATCTCTGGAGAGAAGGAATAGGCGACGTTTCGGGTCAAGACCCTTCTTTAGACTGATGTCGGGGTGGAGGCGCAGGAAAAAAAAGGAAGAGGCGGAGACAGTAGGCTTGTGGGGGAGCTGGGAAGGGGTAGAACCAACCAATCCCCATCTACTGATACTCTCCTCCGCCTAGCGGAGCTGGTCCTTACCCTCAACAACTTTTCCTTTGACTCCTCCCATTTCCTCCAAATCCAAGGTGTAACTATGGGCACGCGCATGGGCCCCAGCTATGCTTGCCTCTTTGCAGGGTACGTCGACCAATCCTTGTTCGACGTGTACTGTGGCCCCATCCCCGAACTCGACCTCCGCTACATTGACGACTGCATTGGTGCTACAAACTGCACCCATGCAGAACTCACTGACTCCATCGATTTCACCACTAATTTCCATCCGGCACTCAAATTCCCCTGAACCATTTCCGACACCTCCCTACCGTTTCTAGACCTCACCATCTCAATCGCAGGTAACAGACTACCGACCAACATCTACTACAAACCCACTGACTCCCATGGCTATCTGGACTACACTTCTTCCCACCCTGATTCCTGTAAGGGTTCTATCCCCTACCAATTCCTCCATCTATGCCGCATCTGCACCCAGGATGAGTTGTTCCAGACCAGGGCATCGGAGATGTCCTCATCCTTTAGGGAACGGGGTTCCCCTCTTCTATTATAGACGAGGCTCTCACCAGGGTCTCCTCTATATCCCACAGCTCCGCTCTCACTCCCCATCCCCCTACTCGTAACAAGGACAGAGTCCCTCTTGTCCTCACCTTCCACCCTATCAGCCGTCGCATACAACATATAAACCTCCAACGGGATCCCACTACTGGCCACATCATCCCATCTTCTCTCCTTTCAGCTTTCTGCAGAGACCGTTCCCTCTGTAACTCCCTGGTCAATTTGTCCCTTCTCATCCAAACCACCCCCTCCCTGGATACTTTCCCTTGCAACCGCACAAAAGCCCCACTTGTCACTTTACCTCCCCCCCTCGACTCCAGCCAAGGACCCAAGCAGTCTTTCCAGGTGAGGCAGATGTTCATTTGCACCTCCTCCAACCTCATCTACTGCATCCGCTATTCTAGGTCTCAACTTGTCTACATCAGCGAGACCAAGCGCAGGCTTGGCGATCGCTTCGCCTAACCTCCACTCAGGTCGCACTGACCATCCTGATCTCCCGGTGGCTCAGCACTTCAACTCCCCCTCTGATTCCGAATCTGACCTTTCTGTCCTGGGCCTCCTCCATTGCCAGAGTAAAGCCCAGCGCAAATTGGAGGAACAGATCCTCATATTTTGCTTGGGTAGTTTACCAACATTGACTTCTCCAATCTTAGATAGTCCTTGTTTTCTCCCTCCAACCCCCTCCCCTTCCCAGCTCTTCCACAAGCCTACGGTCTCCGCTTCTTCCTTTCTTTTTCTTGCCCCCCCCCCCCCGTCATCAGTCTGAAGAAGGGTCTCGACCCGAAACGTCGCCTATTCCTTCTCTCCATAGATGCTGCCTCACCCGCTGAGTTTCTCCAGCATTTTTATCTACCATTGCCTGAATTACTTTGTATACCAAAACCAGATTGCACAGTTCTATTTCAGAAGAGACAGTTGTTCTCTGCATATTTTATTTTCAAGTTGGGTGGGGGAGGTGGTGTGGGAGAAGTTCAGTGCTGAGTGAAGATACTGAGGCAGCAAAAGCAGTGGAACTAAAAAGCATAAAGATAAGTGCCAAAGTTGAAGGGAAGGGAGCACCTGGAGTAGTGACAGAAAAAAAAATTGAGATAATTGGATTATTGGTTGTAACCTTCAATAGCTTTCTAAAAAGGAAACACAATTTAAAATATCCCTTTGCAGATACATTTAAGAGTTTTATTGACATTTACTAGTCAGTTTCTTATTGAGTTAAATATATTTTTTAGTAATATTCAGATGCATTTGAATAATGCCTATTAATAATTTGTAGCTAAAAACAGTATCACTTTAAAATATTCTTTCTGCTCTATTTCTTTCCAAGGTACCTAATGCATACATAGAACAAGATGCCTCCATGGAACAAACTGCCAGAGGAAAGGGTGGAGACGGTTATAATTACAGCATTTCAAACTCACTTGGACTACATGAAGAGAATTGGTTGAGAGGGATATGGCTCAGGCAAGTGGGAGTAGCTAAATTAGACAACTTGGTCAGCATGTGCCTGTTGGGCCAAAGGGGCTCTTTATATATGACTATGACATATCATGTATTCTCCAACTAGGTTACCTAGAAAATAAAATCCCTTTAAAAGACTCTTTGGGTGACATTTTAAAGAAAATAAAAACTTGCTTGAAACAAGGGAAATTATGTTTGTTGTGCCTGATTGCAAGGCACCTGGGGTGGAACACACTGTAACTCACAATTGCAGAAAAATAGTTCCTCTTTTATCCATGTCCAAAGGATATTTTGCCTGAAAACCTGCAATTTGGTCACATTTACCTCTTCTGCATCAAGGCATAGTGGTTTACGCTGGTTATGTAACATTGGATTACTTTGGTGTGTTTCCACTCTATACTTAAAATTAATATCACAGACTGTCCTTGCTTCAGGGCACATCTTCACAACTCACCATCATTTGTGCCAAAAATTTAAAGTACCACGAGAATCAAATTTCACAATACCCAGCTGATGTTCAATCCCTTTTACTGGGGAGGAAGAAATCGAATATATTCACAATTATAGCTAAAAAGAGTTCAAAATGCAGAGATTTATCGTCTCCTGTGGTTTCATATTCCACAAGCACTCCACTGAATATTTTGATAATTGAATAATATTTGGCACATTTTCTAATATTTGGAAATCAATGTAGTTCTGGCAATTCAGTCACTTGGAAGAGTTGCAAATTGAACCAGTTGCAAACAATCATTAACAATGAACTGAAGCAAATGCAATTGCTAAGACAAGCATCAGGGATAAATGTGATGGACTGCTCTGGAGCATGAAAGTAGTGGGAAATGGACCCCACCATGCACCCTGCCGATATTCTCCCCAAAATAATAATCAAGATTAAGGATAGAGTTATGTACATTATTTGGACAATATGCCTGTTTAAAAGCCTTTATCCAGGGACTCAGCAATCCTTCCAGGTGAGACAGAGATTCACGTGCACCTCCTCTAACCTCACCTATTGCATTCAGTATGTACCCGCTGTAGCTTCCTATACATTGGCAAAACCAAGAGTAGACTCGGCGACCATTTTGCCAAACACATGCTCAGTCCGCCAAGGTCCACTGCCTCACCTGATTGTTGACCGTTTTAACTCCCCTGCCCATTCCCAAACTGACCTCTCTGTCCTTGGCCTCCTCCATTGCCAGAGTGAGGCCACATGCAAACTGGAGAAACAGCACCTCATATTCCGCTTATAACCTAATGGTATGAACATTGATTTCTCCAATTTTAAGTAATTAAACCAGCCCCCCCCTCTTCCCCCCTTTTCAGTCCCCCCATCTTCCCCTCACCTGGACTCGCACCAAACCCCTCCCCTACCACCTTCTTCTAGCTTCACAATTTGCAACACTTCAATCTGTTTATCTCGGACATTCTGTCTTTTCATCTCTGACCTTTGTCTAATCATCGACCTTTTAAGAACCTCTCTCATGTATCAACCTATTACCTGCCACACATTGTCCTGCCCCTCCTCTCTTCCTGCTTTCTCCTCCCCCATGCCACCACCCCACCCACAAAATCAGTCTGAAGAAGTGTCCCGACCCATTTCCACTTCCTACCTGTTTAAAATGCCTATCCAAAAACGTTCAAACTTACATTTTTCTGCATGTTCACGAATGAGGCATTTTGGTCGGCTTGGGCTAGTTGAGCTGAAGGGCTCTTTTCCATGCTGTATGACTCTAGGCAGACCATAATGTTATTTATTACTCTAATAAAATTATTTGCAACATCATTTGCTATTTTGTTCTGCATATTACCGTTGTCAAATGCAATGACAAAGAATGCCAATTAATACCTATAAAAGGAAACATATTCATAATCATAAATATTTTTGCCACATTCCACAGTCATGAAAATATTAAATGTCACTTAAAATGAAAAACACGGACCCAAGAAGTTTTCTTTGAAGATATTATTTTATTTTTAAATCTACAGTTTTATAGACCATCAGTTGTATTATCCTTGGAATAAAAAAACAATGGCCTGGAAATCATGAACGCTGGGCAGAATTAACATAGAATCTGCAGAAACAGGCCATTCAGCCCAATCAATGCATGCTGGCATTTTGGCTTATTTTTTCCTCCTTTCCCTTCTCATTTACATTTATCCAACCTCCCCTACTCATTTCAAGCACAACCTGTGCTGTGACCAACATCCTTACCACACTTTGAGTAAAGAGGTTTCTTCTAAATTTGAAACTGGATTTGTAGTGATAATTGATTTGACAACCAGCTAGTAGCACGCCCAGCACATCTTGAGAGTTTTGATCTGACATCTTTATGCGTATGAAATAGGTATGGCTTGAATTTATTTGGGTTTTTCCCATTCTTTTTAGTGGCCTTTGGGAGGTTTTCAAGGTAGCAAAATACCTGGGTAATTAAATATGCATAATGTACCGATAAGTATATGAAATTATCCCTTCAGGTTAAATCAGACTTAATTGTGTGATGTACTAGTCACTGATTTTGATTACAACAGTTTGTTAAATTGTAGCTCCTCAAAATTATATTGATACACTTACTCCCCGGGTTACATCCCACTTAACTTAATCAAATTTGCCTTCATGTAGAAAATTCCAATATACGGCTTTTTTTTGGATACACGTTTGTGAGTAGGAACAGATAGCAGCCATAGGGATAGGGCATACGGTCACCTTTCACACTAAAGTCTGTTGCTGTCAATATATATGAAGCTGCATGGTAAACTAAATCAATTTCAACGTTTGCTGTTTCAATCAGTGGTGGTAAGAAGTGTTGTATGATAATGCGTGAGAACTATCCGAGAACTAATACAGTGATGTAAAATCAAAATGGATAAACTTTAACTTGATAAGATGTGCGCTGGGTTTAGCCAACATCTACTGTGTACAAGAGCTGTGTACTATGAACTTCTACTGAGCGTTTGAAAGCACCGGGCCTCTACTCGCTGGAGTTTAGAAGGAGGAGGAAGCACCTCATCGAAACGTACCGAATAGTGATAGGCCTGGATAGAGTGGATGTTTTCACTAGTGGGAGAGCCTAGGACCAGAGGTCATAGCCTCAGAATAAAAGGACATACCTTTAGAAAGGAGATGAAGGAGGATTTCTCTAGTCGGAGGATGGTAAATCTGTGGAATTCATTGCCACAGATGGGTTGAAGCTAAGTCATTGGATATTTTTAAGGCGGGGATTGACAGATTCTTGATTGCTATGTCTGTTAGGGGTTATGGGGAGAAGGCAGGAGAATGGGGTTGAAAGGGAATAGATCAGCCATGATTGAATGGCGTAGTGGACCTGATGGACCGAATGGCCTAATTCTGCCCCTAGAACTTATGAGCATATGAATTTACTGTTCATAGAGAACAGAGAAGGAACAAATCAAAAAGATGTGAGAAGCACTGCTGTGATTATGAAGCCATGATCTGGAGTGCTTATAGAATTGACTAAAAAATGAATGCTGTGGAATAAGGATGAACATCAACACTGTATACAGCTTTGCTCGGAAGAAGGCTAAAAGTCTTCACGAAAGCTCAGAAGGGTGAAACGTAGAGAACGTGGCGTGGCGGTTTTCATGGTTTAAGACATAATGTGAAAGTGATTGGTGAGGCTGTCATTGCTGAAGAGGAGGCTGCCAAGGAATTTCCGTGTGCAGCCCCCTCTTTGTTAGCCATTGACTGAAATTATTCATGAGCTGGGTCATTTGGTAAATTGTGACAAAACAGGATTATTTGGGGATTAAATGCCACGACATAGAAAAGCTTGGATAGAGTGGATGCGGAGAGGATGTTTCCACTAGTGTGAGAGTCTAGGACTAGAAATGTCTTTAGTCAGAGGGTGGTGAATCTGTGGATTCTTTTGCCACAGCAAGCTGTGGGCAAAGTCAGTGGATATTTATAAGGCAGAGATAGATAAATTCTTGATTAGTACAAGTATCAGAGGTTATGGGGAGAAGGCGGGAGAATGGGATTAGGAGGGAGAGAAAGATCAGCCATGATTGAATGGCAGAATATTGGGCCGAACGGTCTAATTTTACTCGTATCATTTATGACTTATTATCTTACATTGCAAAGGAGAAGAAATCATTGCCTGAATTTAGGTTTAGGTTTATTATTATTAGGTGTGTTGGGGTACAGTGAAAAGCTTTGTTTTGGATGGAACCTACTACCATCAAAGTATGAACAAAATTAGAAAACAGGTACATGGCTCAACTGAAATCTAATTCAGGTAAAATTCACTGACAAAGTAGCTTTCCAGAGCCAACCCCTTTTTAAAGACATTTGAGAATTTTCAGTAAATGTTAACCTGTTTTGATAATTTATTCAGAACTTGTGAATTATGGTATAATTATGGATGAATTAATTATACATTTCCCAGTGGCTCAAAAACTGTAACTTGCTATACTCCCCACACTTAACTACTCAGTTGTGGACATCACTGGCAAAGCAGTGTGAGTCAGAGTCAAGGGACTGCTTTATGCATCAAACATACCAATCTGTAACTCGAAGCTTGAAATATTCTCTATTCTGAGCTATATTCTCAGTTCCATAATTCATGTAGCACAGCTGGAAGTTGCAAAAGTCTGATGCAAACTGCGGGAAAGGGTATGAATCATGATCGTCAAGTGTTTAAAATTAGTATGTCTTAAAGTATTCATCAGACTTTTTAGATCAACCTTTGAATAAGTGAGTCTTTGACATTGACACGATAAAATAACTCTAAACCCTGTACACTGATTTGAAATATGCTTAGTTTCGAGATACAGCATAGATGCAGGCACCTCTGTCCACACCGACCATTGATCACCCGTCCACACTAATTCTATATTATTCCATTTTTGCATCCACTCCCCATACATTAAGAGCAATTTTACAGAGGTTAGGTTTGTTAACCTAACAAACACGCACGTCTTTGAGGTGTGGGAGAAAACCCACGTGGTCACAGAGAGCACGTGCAAACTCCACACAGCGGGCACCTGAGGTCAGGATCGAACATGGATGTTTGGGACTGTGAGGCAGCAGGTCTGCAAGTGACACAATTGTGCAACCCCAACACACTTGTGACACAACAATTTCTGCACTTAGTCACATTGGATGCTTCAATAACACATAGTGGTGGTTTTCAAGTGCAGGCCATGACCTATATTGCTTTTCTATTTTGTTGGTGATTCAGACAAGGTAGACGTGTGGAGACACAAAAGATGGCAGATGCTGGAATTTAAGCAAAAAAACAAATTGCTGGTAGAACACTAATGCCCCTGTCCCACTTAGGAAACCTGAACGGAAACCTCTGGAGACTTTGCGCCCCACCCAAGGTTTCTGTGAGGTTCACGGAGGTTTTTGTCAGTCTCCCTAATGGTCGAAAGTGGTTTCTGCTTCTTCTATGTTCCGGCCATTATTTCAAAAAATTCAAAGCCGCCCGCGACTAAAAATAGGTTGACGTTTTACAATATCGGTAATTTTTTAGTTGAAGTAAGTAAGTAGTAAGTAAGTAAACTTTATTTATATAGCGCATTTTAAGACAATTTGCATTGACCCCAAAGCGCTTCACATAATTTAAATAATAATAAGTTCCATAGAAAAAGGTTTTTAAAAAAATGAATAAAAATGGACACAACATATTAAAGAGTTCAACACAAACATCCCCCCACAGCAGAATCAAAACATTTCCACTGCGGGGGAAAGGCACCAGAAAGTTAAGTCCTCTTCCTCTGTGAAACATCCCGAGGTCAGGGCCCATCTGTGGCCGTGCAGCCAGTCCGATGATTTTCAGGGCCCTCTTGCCATAAAGATGAAACATCGGCGTCGGGTGAAACATTCCTCAGCGGCTTGGAAAAGTCTGGTTGCGATGCTAATTGAAGGTGGGTGCCGGAGGTTGCAGGTAGTGGAAGATCTTACCTGCTTTAGGGCCTTGCAAGGAACCATATCATTTCCATTTCCACGTCCATCAGTCTTCCCCACTCTCCACCCCACTCAACCACAGGGCGACTCCACCATCCATCCTGGATTTCCCACAAGCTCCTCCAGACTGTGCCACACCTGCAGGTCCGAGTACATGGTGCAGTTTTCCAATGACATTGGATGCCCAGAATTGGAGAATTGAGGACTAGAGGACATAGGTTTAAGGTGAGGGGCAAAAGATTTAATAGGAATCTGATGGGTACATTTTTCACACAAAGGGTGGTATGCGTATGGAACAAGCGGCCAGAGGAGGTAGTTGAGGCAGGGACAATCACAATATTTAACAAACAATTAGACAGGTACATGGATAGGACAGGTTTAGATGGATATGGGACAAACGCAAGCAGTGAGTGGGATTAAGGGCCTGTCCCACTTGGGCGACCTAATCCACGAGTTTTGCCGAGTTTGCCCTCGACTCATACTCGCAGCATAGTCGACACGAGGTCGTAGGAGGTCTTTGTAACTCTCCTACATGCTCGTGAGTGGTCTCCGCGTACTTGAGGCCCCAGCTAGGTCACGCTGTTATTTTTCAATATGTAAAAAAATGCCCGCAAGTAAAAAAAGGTTGCCATGGAAAAAATCAATACTTTTTTTACTCGTAGGTTTAGTCGTAGTTAGTCGTGGTAGGTCGCAGTAGGTCGTAGTAGGTCAGCATGTTAGTCGTAGGTAGTCGAGGGTAGTCGAAGGTATTCGTAGATAGTCTTCATCATAGTCGAAGGGAGGTTGAAGGAGATCGAAGGAGGTCGTCTTCACTCTCCACTATTCAGTGACCAATTTTACCGAAGTTAGTCGTAGCTAGTTGTAGCTGGTCTTCAACATATTCGAAGGAGGTCGAAGGAGGTCTTCTACATAGTCGAAGGAGGTCTTCAACATATCATTTTTTCAAACTCTCCTAAATTCTTCTAAACTTGCCAATTAGGTCGCCCAAGTGGGACAGCCCCTTTAGTGTAGATGAGACCTGTTAGTCGGTGTGAACAAGTTGGGCCGAAGGGCCTGTTGCCGCACTATGTGACTCATTCACAAAGCCCTGAAAACAAGAGATTGCAGATGCTGATATCTGGAGCAACAAACAATCTGCCGAAGGAACTCAACAGGTCAAACATCCTAATTCTTAGCTATGAAAGTACGAAGAAAAGAGGAGTGAGTTGGTGATGATAAACTTGGGAGCTTCATTCAAAGGCATAGCAGTGGACAGGCAATGGCTAATGTTCCATCGGTGGATCCTTATGGATGGAACTAGTGATGGAAGCCTTTCCAAGGAACTTGCTGCTTGATCCCATGGATCCCAAGCACGGATCCCATTATTACTGACTGTCTTTATTTATTCCCCTTCTCCATTTCATGTCTGTGAACCATTCTTCAATCCATGCCAATACATTAACCGGGGTGAGAGATTGCAAACTTCACGTGGTCCACCCTGTTTCGCCTAATGCAATCAACCTGACGTGCACAAACAAATACATGTAGTGTTTTGTTGTCTACAACGTTAGGCTGTGCATGCACAAGAAGAAAAATACATTTACCCCAAAACATTTGTCTTAATTTTGCACTTCAACATTTTTGGTGAGACTTTAAAGGATAGTCTAAAATGCGCATGCACTGGTTTTATTTTGTCTATTCTATCAGCAGTATCCTCAAAATATTTCAATCAGTTTGTAAAAATCCATGTTACTTCTGTCTCATCCCAATGGAGCATCCTCCAACCTTCTCCCCATAACCCCTGACACCTGAAATAATCAATAGTAATGGAAATAATATTGAAAGATCTTTTCTTCAGATAATGATAATGGTTAAAGATCATTCATTTTAAACTGTCTTGAAAAAGATTGTATTAGAGGTGGAGACACAAGGAACTGCAGATGCTGGTTTACAAAACTTAGTGGGTTAGGCAGCATCTCTGGTGTCATGGATAGGTGACGTTTCAGGTCGGGCCCTTCTGCAGACTGCCTGACAGTGGAGATGTTGGAGACACATTTTAGAATGCAGAATGCTATTGAGCCAGGAAATAATTTGTCAGAGGAAATGGTTGGGACAAAAAAAAAGCATCATTTTGGAGGGACATAAAAAAATATTTGAAGAACCCACAAGTGAAAAAGAGATGCGGCGAGATAAGTCTAGATTTACTCCAGCAAACAGCTGGTAACAATGATGGTCCAAATGGACTTATAGGCACAATAACATTTTACAATCAAACTATTTGCTGCATTCGATTTTGAGGAGAAACAGTGACCTAAATATTAGCCTGGAGGCATCTCCAGTTGCAGAAGGAATTGGATGCAAGAGTTTGGTGTTTGAGATTAGGAAGCCTGTAAGTATGGGTTACACAATACAAGTTTCTCAGACACAGCCACAGAAGGTGCCTTGCTTTTCATTGTAAATGACACATGACTAACCTAGTTTACATGAGTGAATTTCTCCCACTTTCCAACACACTTGTTCCAAGGTGTTGTGAGCAGTTTCAAAACCACTTGGAATCATATTCCAGATTTTCCTTAATTTTTACCTCTGACACAGCTCACAAAAATGTGTCGGCTGGAGTTAAGATTCAGTGCAACAAATACAAGTGATTAGCATACATACATGCGCAAGCACCCACAAAATTCACTGGTGTTTTGGCGATTGAATGTCCTAATTGCATTAATTATTTTGTTGAAACGAAGGACCCATATTATTAATCAACAGGCACTTCGTCATGCACATGATTTTCGCTTAGATTTTAATCATAATTTTTGCACCTATTAAATTATTATCCATACATTATATTGGTCTATATTAATTCATCACTAAGTTAGCATAATATGGTCTCTAGGTTGTTACAAATTGCTGAAAATATTTGAAAATTTGTATCAATCTCTTCTTTTACCACAAGTGAAGTGACTTTAGAGGGTACACAAAAATGCTGGAGAAACTCAGCGGGTGCAGCAGCATCTATGGATCGAAGGAAATATGCAACGTTTCGGGCCGAAACTCAACTTTTCTTCACCTGCCTTTAGAGGGCCTGATAGATAGATTAACAATAGGTGCAGTAGGCCATTCAGCCCCTCGTGCCAGCACCGCCATTCAATGTGATCATGGCTGATCATCCACAATCAGTACGCCGTTCCTGCCCTCTCCCCATACCCCTTGGTTCCGCTAGCCCTAAGAGCTCTATCTAACTCTCTTTTGAATGCTTCTAGTGAATCGGCCTCCACTGCCTTCTGAGGCAGAGAATTCCACAAATTCTCAACTCTCTGTGTGAAAAGGTTTTTCCTCATCACTGTTCTAAATGACTTACTCCTTATTCTTAAACTGTGGCCCCTGGTTCTGGACTCCCCCAACATCGGGAACATGTTTCCTGCATCTAGCGTGTCGAATCCCATAATAATTTTATATGTATCTATAAGATATCCTCTCATCCTTCTAAATTCCAGTGAATACAAGCCAGGCACGTGCCGTCAGGGTAGGCAAGGTGGGCACTTTTAAACGCCAACTGACTGCCTACCCTGAGTAATTACTCATGGCACGTGCCTGATACAAGCCTAGTTGCTCCATTCTTTCATCACATGACAGTCCCGCCATCCCGTGAATTAACCTACTGAACCTATGTTGCACTCTCTCCATAGTAAGAATGTCCTTCCTCAAATTAGGAGACCAAAACTGCACACAATACTCCAGGTGTTGTCACACCAGGGCCCTGTACAACTGCAGAAGGGCATCTTTGCTCCTATTCTCAATTCCTCTCGTTATGAAGGCCAACATGCCATTAGCTTTCTTCACTGCCTGTTGTACCTGCATGCTTACTTTCATTGACTGATGTACAATGACACCCAGGTCCTGTTGTACTTCCCCTTTTCCTAACCTGACACCGTCCTTGCCACCAAAGCGGATAACCTCACATTTACCCACATTATACTGCATTTATATATAAGTACCTTACACAAACTGTTCAGTAATTTTATACCCTTGCTTGATTCATTCTCCTTGAAGGTGCTGAAAGAAAATGTGCAAAGACTCCAAAAATAGAGCTGAAAGTTTGAGCGAAAAGTTTTGTATTGAACAAAATGAAGGGAACACGTGAAATAGCTGCAAGTAACCCAGCAGTCAAAATATAGCAGAATGCATAATTGCAATTTAGATTGGAAGTGGGTCCAATTCCAATCTTACAATACCCCATGTGAGCAAGACATGGGTGTTTTTCGGTCATACGGAGCTACAAAAATCACCTTGTGTATCTTGGAACATTTACTCAGCTCAATCTCCCCTTGTAAAAAACTGCCAGCATTTTTAATTACTCTTCTGAATATTTTACAAGCTAAAACAACTCCCCACAAATGTATTTTGATACCAGACAATAGGTACTTTAGTCTGCAGCCTGTATAATTTATATTTTGGTTCCTTTTTGCCACAATCATCCTGTGTTTCATCTTGACTTTCGTTGCTTGCGGAGATAAGCATGACCCAACAGGATTATAAACTACAACAGTAAAACAAAGGCTCTTTGTCAAGGATGAGGTAATCAGCAGGGTTTAAATTTATGAAGAAAAGTAACTCATTGCTAACATCAGATAAGGTCAGTTACTCTTTCAATGTATTTCAATTTTTAACATAATTTGAAATGTGACATTGAGCATGCTAAAGGAAAACGAGGTGAAATAATGTCAACGTTATATTGTTACAAGAATCGATTTATATTTGCAGATGACATTATACATGATTCTACATGACTTAGGTGAGCAAGAGCATGAAGGGGAAGGGACAAAGCAACCTAGACAGCGGTTGTCCATGAACAACGCATGATTTTGATTCCAATAAATGCAGTCCAATTTTGCATTCCCCAGTACTGCTGATCCTTCTCCTCTGGGATTGACTATTATATATTCATACCCACAATGTAAAGATAAACACATTTAAAATAAGCATTAAAGACCAATCATGCAAAACAAAATAGGTAATTTTTGCCTAGAAACAATTCATTTACTCTGTACATTCCCCAAATGTTTGTGGACCAAATACATTTACTTGTCGTAATTTTCCTAAGCTTTCTAACCCTGGGAGCTGCAGCTGCACGGAGAACCCGACCTTTTCCCTGTCGGGTCTCCGTTGTCATTGGGGCTGCAACGTGGAGCGGCCTCCAGCAGGAACGACCTGGGTCTCCAGTCGCGGAGCTGCGGAGCTACTCACCATCATGGAGCTGGCCGAGTTCGGAGCGGGTGGAGCTGTGGTGGCGCGCTGCTGTGGCCCGACCCCCGGAGATTCGGAGGCTTACCGCAGGTCTGGCAGACAGTAATATCGGGAGCCCGCGGGTCCCTGCTGGGAGACCGCTTTTCGGGGCTTCCGCAACGGCGACTTCTCCTGCCCGAGTCGCGGTGTCGAGGAGTACCTGGAGCGGGGCCTTACATCATCGCCCGGCGTGGCTTCAACGGCTGCGGGACTTTGCTAGCGCCCGCCGGAGGCTCCAACAACAAGACCCGGAGCGCGGCCTTGCATCACCCGGCGCGGCGTTAATGGCCGCGGGACAATTGCCATCGCCCGCCGGGGGCTTTGACTCTGACATCGGGAGGGGAATGGGGTGTGCAGGGGAGAGATAAGTTTTTTTGCCTTCCATCACAGCGAGGAGGAGATGCGCTGTGATGGATGTCTGTGTAAATTGTGTTGTGTCTTGGGTCTTTTTTTCTTGTGTGTATGACTGTAGAAACAACATTTCATTTGAGCCTCTATGAGGTTCAAGTGACAAATAAATTGTATTGTGTATTGTATTGTGTATTGTGAACCCGGGTCTCTGGCACTGTATGTCAGTAACTTTACTGCTGCATCACTGTGCCGCCACTGTCATTCGCTCCCCCCATGAACATGTGGAATGAATGATGCCATGTTTGCATGTTGGATATTGTGAGTGCAATAGAGCACATGGATAGTGGTAGACCAGACTAATACTAAATATAATAGAAAATTAGTTTATCATGGCTGAAATCAGTAGTTCAGTACACATCTTAAGGCAAAGGTAATGTATTTTCCTAACTAGTAATATTATAACGTTAGCAGGGGGAAGCAATGCAAAGAAGGACAAAAACAGCTGTGTGCAGAAAATGCTATTCCTTTCATAGAAATAAGATTGCATACATACACAACGACAATTAATTTATTACTATTTGTAGGACATTACTGTCTCATTTCGAGAGGCTGTCCAAACATTGTGTGGTCAGTTTAACCAACAACCCACTGGAATTCCTTCAGAGCTATAAATTCTAAACCCACAATCACAGAATGGGAGAAGTGATTGTGGATTACATTGCAGTTAAATAGTTTGCCATGGAATGAAAATTCCAGTGTTGCAATCCTGTGTGTTATGGGGTCACTCAGGACACAAGACCATGAGAAGCAGGAAAAGGAATCAGTATTCCAGCCCTGGAGCCTACTCCACCATTCAGTAGGATCATTGCTAACCTGACGTAACTCGTCGACTTTCCTGAACTTTTCCCCTAACTATTGATTCCCATCCTGAATAGAAATCTACTGTATCTATCTCAGTCTTAAATAGACCCAAGAATTTTGCCCCCATTGTGGTAAGGAATTCCAAAGATTTGGAACATTCTCAAAGAAGAAATTCCTCCTAATTTCAATCTTAACAATGCCCTCTGGTTTTAGTGTCTCCAATAAGAGAAATGATGTTTCAGCATCTACTCTGCCTAGCCTCCTAAGAATCTTACACCTTTCAATAAGATCACTGTGCATTCTTTCAAATCTCAATGAGTGGAGCCCCAATCTGTTTAATCTTTCCTTGTTGGACATTTCCCCACCCCATACCCAGGAAAATCCCAGTGAACCTTCTCTGAATCCTCTCCTATAAAATAATACAATTAAACAGGAGAATCAACATTGTTCACTGTATTTGCAATGTGGTCACATTAGTACCTTGTACAGTTGCCATAAGACTTCCCTACTATTACACTCCAACCCCCAAGTAATAAGGCTTAATGTTGCACAGGTCTTTTCCCCCCAATTCCCTTGTGTGCTAGTTTTCTGCCTCGTGCACAAGGATGTCACCCATTTCACAGATCCCTTTTGTTGCTGCTTTCTGCAATTTTTCTCAATTTCAATTATACCCTGTTCTTTTGTCTGTCAAAATGAGCAACTTCATCTTTACCCACTTCATGTGTCAATGTCATGCACATTCACTTTATCTGTCAGCATCTCTCTGTAGATTGTGCTTGTATTCCCCCTAACAACCCCCCCCCCCCCCCCCCCGCCCCCCCCCCAACTATTTGCCACCTACTTATTTTATGTTGTATTCAAATATGGATTCTGTACACTGGCTTCGTTCATCCAAATCATTAACAGAATGACACAGTGGTGCAGCTGGTTGAGGTGCTGCCTCAAGCCACCAGAGCCCCGGGTTTGATCCTCACCTCGGGTAATGTCTGTGTGGAGTTTGCATGTTCTCTCTGTGACTGTGTGAATTTCCTCCGAGTGCTCCTGTTTCCTCCCACATGCCAATGATGTGTGGGCATGTAGGCCTATGGGCCTCTGTAAATTGCCCGTAATGTATAGGTGGGATAACATAGATGTAGTGTGAATGGGTGATGGTCAGTGTGGACTCAGTGGACCAAAGGGCCTGTTCCAACGCTGTATCTCTAAACTAAACTAAAAATATGTATTGTCAACAATAGCAGTGATCCCTGCAGCAAACATACTGATCATAGGTTACCAACAAGAAAACCTTTCACTTCTATTAGCTACTTCCTGTTAACCAATTTCCTATCTGTGGCAATATGGTATTTTGAAAACCATGGTAGTTAATTTCATAATATAACATTTTGTAAGGCACTATGTCCAACGACTCTGGAAGTTCAAACATGACACATCAACTGGTTCTCCTCTAACTGCTCTGAATGAAACTTCCTCAAAAAAATGTAATACATTTGTCAGACATGATTTCCCCATCATGAGTCATGCTGACTGCTTGATTATTAATTTCCAAACGTGCTCCTTTTACTTCTTTAAATATTGATTCTAATATTTTTCCAACAACATGTTAAGCTGATTGGAAAAAAAATGAAACACTTTCTTTAAACTCCCACCATTTTTAATGAGGCTGCCACAATGGTAGTTTTCCAATCATTTGACAGTTTTCCAGGAAGTAAGCATTTTTAGAAAAATATAATTAACATGTCTTATTTTGGTAGCCATTTTCTTTAACGTCTTAGAAGCATTGTGCTGAACATGATGCCAAGTTAATTTATAAAGTCTTTTATCAGTCTTTAGTCCCATTTCTTTGCTAATTGTAATTCTTTGGAGTTAGTAATGGTAACTAATTTCTACCCAGCATAACATAGGACAGTACAACTCAGGAGCAGGACTGCAACATTTATTCTAAACATGATGTCAAATTAGACTAATACCTTCTGCCTGCATGTGCTCCATGAACCTTTATTCCCTGCATATTCACGTGCGGATCTAAAAAGTCTCTTAAATGCCACAATTTTATTTGTATCCACCGCCACCCTTGGCATCACCGTTCCAGGCACCAACCACACTGTGTAAATATACCTTGCCTGCACACCTCTCTTAATCCATCCCTTCTGACCTTAAAGCTATGCCCTCTAGTATTTGACATTTCCGTCCTGGGGAGAAGATTCTGACTGCCTCTCGTAATTCTATTAACTTCTATCAGGATTTCCCTCAGTCTCCAATGCTCCAGAGAAAACAATCCAACAAGTTTGTCCAAATTCTCAGCATCCAGGCAGCATCCTGGTAAACCACTTCTGCCCCTCTCCAAAGCCTTCACACCCTTCCTGTAATAGGGCAACCAGAACTGCACACAATATTCCAAATGCAACCTAACCAAAGTTTTTACAAAGCTACATTATGACTTCCTATTGCATATACTAAATGCCCCCAAATGATGAAGGCAAGCGTACCAAAAGTCTTCTTTACCAATCTATCTACTTATGTTACACCCAATGTATGAACATTGAGTTCTCCAATTTAAAGTAATACCCCCTTTAATCCCTTCTTGTAATAACCCCCTATCCCCTGTTCTTGTGCCTCTTCATACCTTGGTGTCACACACTTCTCCCATCCCTCCCAGTTGTGCTGCAACTTTCCCTTCCTTTCTACAGTCAGCCAGAAGGGTCACGGCCCGGTATTGTCTTCCATTCCCTTTATAGGTACTGCCAGACCCATTGAGTTTCTCCAGCACTTGGTGCTTTGTTCAAGGTTCCAGCATCCACAGTATCCTGTGCCATCTATCTACTAATGTTGCTGCCTGTGGCCCATCGGTACCCGCTATTCATCCAACAGTGACGGGTTCACCTCCAAACTTAAAGATAGCGTTGGAGTTGTACCTGGCTACAGTTATGGGTATAGTTAAGCAGGGGACTGAGCACACAGCCTTGAGGTTATCAAGGAGGAAGTGTTGTTTCCAATTTGTCCTGTGCCGATGAAGAAGTTGGGGATCCAATTACATAGGGATTTACAGAGATCCGGTTCTTTGAGTTAGGATATAGGTCTTGAGGGGTTGATGGTGTTGAATGCCAAGCTGTAGCGGATGAACAACAGCCTCACATATGTGTTCTTATTGTCCAAGTGATTCAGTGCACAGTGGAGAACCAGTGAGATCTGCAGTTCCTTCCCCATTCCTTCTCTCCAGAGATGCTGCCTGTCCCGATGAGTTACTCCAGCTTTTTGTATCTATCTTCGGTTTAAACCAGCATCTGCAGTTCCTTCCTACACAGATCCCATTCCATGTTGATCTATTGTGGCAGTAGGCAAATTGTAGTGGATCCAGGTCCCTGCTAAGGCAGGTGTTGATATGTAGAAACAAGGAACTGCAGATGCTGGTTTATAGTCACCTCCCTTGATCAGACTGATAGTGGTGGGGAGAGGTAGGTAGGGGACAGGGATGGTAGAAAGCTGGAGGAGAGAAGGGGCAAGACATGTCCACCACCCCCCACTTCTTTTCCAGCATCCTCCCAACCCTCCCCTCAACAATAGAACAGTACAGCTCACCGAAGTTTTGTGCTGAACATGATGCCAAGTTAATCAGCCTGAAGTAGGATCCTGATCCAAAATGTCAGGTGTACGGCAGATAAATGAAAACATCCTGAGCGGGTGAAATGATTCTAATCTTGGAATCATTGAGGGTATCCAGCCTTTCTACCACACAAGGTATGATCTATTTACATAGCAAGCCTACATTACGCAGGATCACTGGATGTTTATTTCCTGGGCACTTCAAGAGTGAACTTGAACTGATCTCTATTCCCAACATCTTGGCCTAGAATCTATCAATCTCCGCCTTAAAAATATCCATTGACTTTGCCCCCACAGCCGTCTGTGGCAATGAATTACACAGATTCACCAGCCTCTGACTAAAGAAATTCCTCCTCATCTCCTTTCTAAAGGTACATCCTTTTTTTCTGAGGCTATGTCCTGAGACTCTCCCGCTGGTGGAAACATCCTTTACTCTATCCAGGCCTTTGACTATTTGAGTTGGACAGTGGAAATGTGTGGGGTGTTTACAAGCTTAGACCAAAATATCAAAGACATGTATAGTGCACACGCAATGCACACTCTAACTTGCCAAGATTCTATAACCCAACTGTTGGGACATCAAGTCAGACGTGCAAGTACTTGCAAGCCCATTCCAAAGTGCCAATTTTGACAGTGGCCAGGTGAGGATTGGATAAATTGCTCATATTAGTAAACAGCTACATCATGTATATGGATGTGACAAGTGGCACTTAGTCTCTATCTCGTCATCGGGTACAAGGATGTCATAAATAAAATCAAAATGACCAATGATTGAAACATTGTTTGTTGAATTTCCTTTATAGCAAAACTCCTGACGTGGGAATGTAAGCTTAAGACCATAAGCATAAATGATTGGAGTGCTGGGAAGTACAGTGATATTGCAATGGCTATATCAATATGGCAAGATGTGAACAGATCCTATTCCCATATCTGTTTCCACCATCACATGTGGCAGCGCATTCCATACACCCGCCACTCTCTGTGTAAAAAAACTTGCCCCACACATATCCTTTAAACTTTACCCCTCTTACCTTAAAGCTACACCCTCTAGTCTTTGACATTGTGCAGATACTTGCATGAATTGTTCACTCCAGAATTAGTACCCCCTCTGATGAAACTGTTCCAATATTGAAACCTACCGATATGGAGAAAAACTGCTCAGCTCTGTCATGTTCACAAAAAGCAGGCCAACTCCTATCCAGCTATCCAGCTACCCACAACCATCAGCAACGGTATGGAAGTCATCATCATCAACGTTTTCAAGTGGCATTTATTCACCAATAACCTAATTGATGCCTGGTTTCGCCAAGACCACCCATCTCCAGATTGCAATACAGTTCTGGTCCAAACATGGACCAAACAGTTGAATTCCTGAGGTGAAGTGAGAATGACTTCTCTTGTCACCAAGGCAGCATTTCATTGAGTGCGAGTTTAAGGAGCTCTGTTAAAACTGAAGTGAATGGGCATCAAGGAGAAACACTTCAGCGGTATTAGTCACTTCTCACATAGAAAGAGGGATGTGGCTGTTGGCAGTCAATGATCCCATCCCTGGGATATCACTGTCGGAAGATAGATCACAAAATGATGGAGTAACTCAGCGGATCAGGACGTATCACTGGAGAAAAAGAATAGGTGACTTTTCGGGTCTGATGAAGGGTCCCAACCCAAAACATCACCTGTTCCTTATCTCCAGAGATGCTGCCTGACCCACTGAATTACTCCAGCATTTTCTTATCTATCTTCAGTGTAGACCTGCATCTGCAGTTCCTGCAGGAGTTTTTGAGGGTACAACCATCTTCAGCTATGTCATAAATGACTCTCTTTCCATTATAATCTGACAAATGATGATGTTGGCTGTTGATGGTGTTGTGCAATGTTTAATTTGATTTACAACTTCTCAGCAACTGAGCCAGTCCATACCTGCATACAGAAAAACCTTGACAACATTCAGTTAAAGGATGATTAGTGACAAGTAACATTCATGCCATAAAAGTGCTTATCCATAAACATCTCCAACAAAAGTAAGCATAACCACATACCCTTGACATTCAGTTGCATAGAGCAATAATAAACCCACATCTCCAACTTTTACAACAGCAGGATTCTGGTGGGTTACTGGTGATCAGAAGCATGTCTTCAAGATGCTTTGTGGCCACTTGCCCAGCTTCTGCAGCACCTCCATAACCCATGAAGGTATTGTGAACACCTAGAAGGAATGGGCAGCGACCTGAGGGGAATACCGCCACTTGTAATCTGTTCTCAAAGTCAAGCACCATCTTGGCTTAAAAACATGCTGTCGCTCGTTCGATGTTCTGTAACTCCCTCCCCCAAAAGCAATGCAGGAGCTCCTCATCAGAAAGTCAGCAGGTCAAGAAGATGTCTCACCAACACCTTCTCAAAGACAATTAGGGATGATGGACAATAAATACCAGCAACGAACAGATCCTGAAAAATGAGTACATTTAAAAAAATTGCTAAACTTTTTCATTTTGCCATTCCGATTCCTCACACACTTTACTTTTTACACATTTGGCATTTTAGTTCTTTTCAAAACTGTCAGTTAACATTTCTTTGAAACTGTTGTGAAACCATCACTCACTTCTGCACCGTGTCACTGACGTGGGCTCTGGAAGGGAAATGTAATTGATAAAGAGACATGAGTCATATCCTGCAAAAATGCTGTCTCTCATTTCTATTCGTACAACATGCACGTTACGCGGAAAAGTACATTATAAGCACGTGATTAAATGATTGACTGGACTGTTCCATTAGATCTTAATTCATTATTTTAACCAGTTCATTATCAACCCCATCAGTCTGAAGAAGGGTCTCGACCCAAAACGTCATCTATTTTTGTTTTCCCCCCAGAGATGCTGAGTTACTCCAGCATTTTGTGTCCATCTTCAACCATGGCCATCTGGTAAACCAGCATCTGCATTTCCTTCCTACACAATCATTCTGTGATAGGAAAGAACTGCAGATGCTCATTTAATTCGAGGTAGACACAAAATGCTGAAGTAATTCAGTGGGACAGGCAGCATCTCCGTAGAGAAGGACTGGGTGACAGTACAGGTCGAGACCCTTCTTCAGTCTGAAGAAGCTTCTCAACCTGAAACCTCATCCATTCCTTCATTCCAGCATTTTGTGTCCATCACTCAGTGATATGCATGTTAGGATGAAAATGCACAAAAAAAGGTATGCAGAAACCATTCTCGTCAAAGTTAAAATGAGCATTCATCTATGAAAGAATATTTGTGCTAAAACAACACGAGGGTTCTTCAAATTCACATTGAAACGTCTTTAGGTACATATAAAAAGTCTGTCACTCAGTTTTCAGAATACCCACTGTTGTCTTTTCAGGATATCTATCTATCTATCTATCTATCTATCTATCTATCTATCTATCTATCTATCTATCTATCTATCTATCTATCTATCTATCTATCTATCTATCTATCTATCTATCTATCTATCTATCTATCTATCTATCTATCTATCTATCTATCTATCTATCTATCTATCTATCTATCTATCTATCTATCTATCTATCTATCTATCTATCTATCTATCTATCTATCTATCTATCTATCTATCTATCTATCTATCTATCTATCTATCTATCTATCTATCTATCTATCTATCTATCTATCTATCTATCTATCTATCTATCTATCTATCTATCTATCTATCTATCTATCTATCTATCTATCTATCTATCTATCTATCTATCTATCTATCTATCTATCTATCTATCTATCTATCTATCTATCTATCTATCTATCTATCTATCTATCTATCTATCTATCTATCTATCTATCTATCTATCTATCTATCTATCTATCTATCTATCTATCTATCTATCTATCTATCTATCTATCTATCTATCTATCTATCTATCTATCTATCTATCTATCTATCTATCTATCTATCTATCTATCTATCTATCTATCTATCTATCTATCTATCTATCTATCTATCTATCTATCTATCTATCTATCTATCTATCTATCTATCTATCTATCTATCTATCTATCTATCTATCTATCTATCTATCTATCTATCTATCTATCTATCTATCTATCTATCTATCTATCTATCTATCTATCTATCTATCTATCTATCTATCTATCTATCTATCTATCTATCTATCTATCTATCTATCTATCTATCTATCTATCTATCTATCTATCTATCTATCTATCTATCTATCTATCTATCTATCTATCTATCTATCTATCTATCTATCTATCTATCTATCTATCTATCTATCTATCTATCTATCTATCTATCTATCTATCTATCTTATCTTATCTTATAAAACTGTGTGCCTGTCGCCTGCCGTCCGTCCGGCTGCCTTTCTTCCCTTTGATTCGTTCCATCGTGTGATGTCACAATGCCCAATGCTCGCAGATGTCCAATCGGAATGGATCCATTTACATGGACGGCTGTCGACTGCATTTCTTCCTTTGATTCCCTGCAACTCTGAAACCAGACGCAGAATCGCCGACATCTTTTCCATTTCGGTAGAGATTTCACTTTTCTTTCTAAGTATCTGCGCCTCATTACATTTCGTCGTGTTTAAGTACACGTTTTTAATCAAATCCTTCTCCCCCCCCCCCCCCCCCAATATTTCAAAAAATACTGGCTTCTCACCCATAGAAACAGCCCCAGCCCCTGGTGAACGTTCCATCGTGTGATGTCACAATGCCCAATGCTCAAAGACATTCTTGCCATAGAGGGAGTACAGAGAAGGCTCACCAGACTGATTCTGGGATGTCAGGACTTTCATATGAATAAAGACTGGATAGACTCAGCTTGTATTCGCTAGATTTTAGAGGATTGAGGGGGTATCTTATAGACTTACAAATTCTTAAGGGGTTGGACAGGCTAGATGCAGGAAGATTGTTCCAGATGTTGGGGAAGTCCAGAACAAGGGGGCACAGTTTAAGGATAAGGGGTAAATGTTTTAGGACCGAGATGAGAAAAACATTTTTCACACAGAGAGTGGTGAATCTCTGGAATTCACTGGCACAGAAGGTAGTTGAGGCCAGTTCATTGGCTATATTTAAGAGGGAGTTAGATGTGGCCCTTGTGGCTAAATGGATCAGGGGGTATGGAGAGAAGGCAGGTACAGGATACTGAGTTGGATGATCAGCCATGATCATATTGAATGGTGGTGCAGGCTCGTAGGGCCGAATGGCCTACTCCTGCACTTAATTTCTATGTTTCCCTCTCTTCACCCCTCTCCCTCTCCCACCCATCCCTCTCTCCCCCACTCCCCTTCCCTCTCTATCTCACCCCCTTCCCTCTCTCCCCCCGCCCCCTTCCCCCATACCGCTCTGTCCCTCTTCCACCACTCCCGCTACCCCTCCCTCCCCACTCTACCACTTCTCTCCCCTTACCCCACCCCTCTTCCTCCTCCAGCCTTCTCTCTTCCCTTCCCTTCCACTCACTCCCCCACCCCTTCCCCTACCCCTCTGTTCCTCTTCCACCACTCCCCCGTCCCTCTTCCACCACTCCCGCTACCCCTCTACCCCTCCCCCCCTCCCCACTCCTCTCCCCCTCTCCCTCTCCTCATCCCTCCCCCACCCCCCTTCCCTCTCTCCCCCACCCCCCTTCCCTCTCTACCCCACCCCTTCCCTCTCTCCCCCCGCCCCCTTCCCCCTACACCTCTGTCCCTCTTCCATCACTCCCCCTACCCCTCTCCTCCTCTCTCCCCACTCTTCCTCTTCTCTCCCCCCTTCCCCCTCCTCTCTCCCCACTCCTTCCCCTCTCTCCCCCCACCCCTCTCCTCCTCCCTCCATCCTCCCCTCCCTCCCCATCCTCCCCTCTCCCACGTCTCTCTCCCCATCCCCCTCTCTCACCTCCTACCCCGCTCTCCTTTCCCTCCCAAATCTGTCCCGTTTCCTCCTCCTCCTCTCCCCTCCCTCCCCTCTTCTCACCTCCCCTTTCCCCACCTGTGTGTTTGGGGGGTGGTTAATGTGAGTTTGGGGGGTGGTTAACGCAGCCCCCCCCCCCCGCAAACGCCGTTAGGGATCCACTTGGTCTAGTTATATATTAAAACTGTGTGCCTGCCGCCTGCCGTCCGTCCGTCCGGCTGCCGGCTGCCTTTCTTCCTTTTGATTTGTTCCATCGTGTGATGTCACAATGCCCAATGTTCACATATGTCCAATCGGAATGGAACCATTTACATATGCCTTTACAGGAGCCCCAGCCCATGGTGAACGTTCCATTGTGTGATGTCACAATGCCCAATGCTCAAAGACATTCTTGCCATAGAGGGAGTACAGAGAAGGTTCACCAGACTGATTCCTGAGATGTCAGGACTTTCATATGAAGAAAGACTGGATAGACTCGGCTTGTACTCGCTAGATTTTATAAGATTGAGGGGGGATCTTATAGAAACTGATGTTGGGGAAGTCCAGAACAAGGGGTCACAGTTTAAGGATAAGGGGGAAATCTTCTAGGACCGAGATGAGAAAAACATTTTTTTTTTTTTTTTTTTTTTTTTTTTTTTTTTTTTTTTTTTTTTTTTTTTTTTTTTTTATTAGAAGTACGGTAAATTACAATAACACACAACACATATATCTTAATACATTTTTTGTACCGCTTCATTTTTTTTTTTTTTAAAGCTTTAAGAAAAAGATAGAAGTAAGGAAAGTAAAGAAGGTGCGCAAGAGTTGTGAAGTGCAGAAGAGTGTTGGGAAAAGAAAGCCCCTTAGAAAAGAAGTTAGAGAAGGAAGTAAAGTAAGAAAGTAGACCCTAGAAAAGAAAGAAAAAGAAAGTAAGGACAATCGCTCTATTATAACATTAAACTCCGCAGAAAGACTACCAACCAAGTCTGTTTTTGTTGTTTTATCTCCCAATGCCAGGTCCTGATACCATTTATTTATTTATTTAAAATTACTATTGCACCTCATGCTTGTAATAGGTCCATAAACGTAGACCACGTCTTTTGGAATTGGTTTGCTTTATCTGCTAAGAGGAATCTCATCTCTTCCAGATGTAATGTTTCAAACATATTTGATATCCACATTTTTATTGTTGGTGTGGGCGCATTTTTCCAGAATTTAAGTATGAGCTTTTTTCCCATTATTAGCCCATAATTGAGTAAATTCTTCTGATACACGTTTAATTCAGGGATATCTTCCGATATCCCAAAAATGATCCATTCTGGTTTTGGTACCAGTTTTATTTTAATTAATTTTGAAAAAATATCAAATATTCCATGCCAGAATTTTTGGATTTTTGTACAAAAAATAAAAGAATGCGCTATGGTAGCTTCTTGACACAGACATTTATCACAGATTGGTGAAACATTGGGAAAGATTTTATTTAATTTAGTTTTTGAATAGTATAGTCTATGTAATGTTTTGAATTGGATAAGCGTATGTCGTACATTGATCGAGCATTTATGCACCTGTAGTAAATGTTTATCCCAGCTCTCTTTTGAAATTTTTATAGCTAATTCTTGTTCCCAGTCTCTTCTAATTCCATCTGTTGTGGGTATTTCTATGTTTAAAATGATATTATATAAGTACGATATTAAGTTAGCTGATTCCGCCTTTGTCTTCATTGCTTCATCCAGTAAGTCGGAAGGCATATTATGATAGTCTTTTGTGTATTTTTTCAAATAATCACAAATTTGAAGATATTTAAAATATTGGTTATTTTTCAAATTATATTTCAGTTGTAGTTGTTGAAATGATAGTAATTTTCCCACTTCATACAGATCTTCGAGCGTTTTGATTCCCATTCTTTCCCAATGTATAAATGATTTGTCTATGATTGATGGTTTAAACGATGGGTTATTGGCTATTGGTATTGAGAGAGATAGGTTTCTTAATTTTAGATTCTGTTTTATTTGTTTCCATGTTCTAATTGTGCTATGTATAATTGGGTTTTTATTATAATTTTTATTATTCAGATTTATTGGTGAGAGGATAATCGCTCCTATATTACTCGGGGAGCAATCCCCTTTTTCCATTACAATCCAGTCCGCCTGCTGGGCAGAATTGTCCAGCAGGTGAATCATATTTTTAATATTTACTGCCCAATTATAATACATAAAGTTAGGGAGCGCTAGACCCCCCCACTCTTTTCGTTTATTAAGGTGTGTTCTTTGTATTCTATGGGGTTTATAATCCCATATGAAATTTGTAATGTCTGAGTCCAATTTTTTGAAAAACTTTTTTGGGAGATATATAGGTATTGATTGAAATAGGTATAGAATTTGTGGTAAGAAAATCATTTTTATAGCGTTTATTCTGCCTATTAAGGACATCGGAAGTGTTTTCCAGAATTTAATCAAATTATTTAATTTCTTAAGTAGGGGATTATAATTGGCTTTAAACATATCCTGGTAATTTCTAGTAATTTCAATTCCCAAATATTTGAATTTTTCTGTAGCTATTTTAAAGGGGAATTTCCTGAGATGTGTTGAGTCTTTTGGTTTTATCGACATAATTTCACTTTTGTTCCAATTTATTCTATATCCTGAAAAGGATCCAAAGTCCTCAATTAAATTTAATATATTCGGTATACTAATTTGTGGTTTTGTGATGTACAGTAGTACATCATCGGCATATAGGGATATTTTGTTATTTGAATATTTTGTATTATAACCGTAAATATCCAGGTGTGTTCTTATTTTTTCAGCAAGGGGTTCAATTACCAAAGCAAATAACAGCGGAGATAATGAACAACCTTGTCTATTGCCCCTTGATAGTTCAAATTTCGAGGATAATATATTATTAGTTAGTATTCTAGCCGTAGGTTTGTTATATAGTAGTTTTATCCATGCAATGAAGTTCTCTCCCAATTGGAATTTTTGCAATACTTTAATCATATAATCCCATTCTACTTGATCAAACGCTTTTTCTGCATCCAGTGAGATGATAGCTAACTCTTGGTCGTGAGATTTATGTGAGTGCATTATGTTAAGCAAACGTCTCAAGTTATTGAATGAATGTCTCTTAGGTATAAATCCTGTTTGATCCTCATTTATTAATCTACTAACATACCTGCTTAGTCTACTGGCTAGTGTTTTCGCTATTATTTTTTGATCCGTATTTAACAAAGCAATAGCTCTATATGAACCTGGTTCTTCTATATTTTTATCTTTTTTAAGTATTAATATGATCGTTGATTCTGCTAGTGTTTCAGGTAAGCTTTGCTCCTCAAAAGCATATGTATACATTTTCTGTAATCGTGGAGTAACTATGTCATAAAAAGATTTATAAAATTCATTACTGAATCCATCTGGTCCTGGTGTTTTTCCATTCTTTAGTGTTTTTATTGTGTCTTCTATCTCCTTAGAAGTAATTTGTGCTCCCAGTTCCTCTTGTTCCCTCAGTTCTAATTGTGGTAGGTTACAGTTATCTAGAAATTCTGAAATTTTATTATTGTCTATTAACGTTTTAGATGTGTATAGATTCTGGTAAAATTGAGCAAATCTTTTATTGATATCCTTGGGTAATGTTAATAATTCCCCTCTATCTGATTTAATCTTTAATATTGCATTCTCTTTTTCCCGTTTTTTCAGTTGGCGTGCTAAAAGTTTGTGGGGTTTATCCCCGAATTCGAAGTGTTCTTGTTTTGTAATTTGAAATAATGTTATAACTTTCTCTGACAGTAATTTATTTAGCTTGAATTTCAATAATAGGATTTTATTATGTTTATCCATAGTTGGATCTTTAGCATTATCTGTATCTAATTGTTTTATTTGTTCTTCTAAATGTCTTTGTTCATTCTTATTCTTTTTATTTTGATAAGCTTGAAATGAAATAATGACTCCTCTAATAAATGCTTTGAAGGATTCCCATAATAGCGTGGGGGATATATCTGGTGTATCATTTATCTCAAAAAATAGGTCCATCTGTTTTTTTAGATATATACTCCCTTGTGGGTCTTTTAAAATTTGCGAGTTAAACCTCCAGAACGATTTATTCATAGACATTCCTTCTAGTTTTAAAACAAAAGTTAGCGGGGAGTGGTCTGAGATCGCATTAGTGTGGTATTTAGGGTTCATAGTGTGCGGAATTAATTTTGTATCCACAAGAAAATAGTCTATCCGTGAGTATGTTTTATGCACCGTTGAATAAAACGAATAATCCCTTCCCGTCGGGTTTGCAATCCTCCACACATCTACTATATTTGTGTTTTCCATATATGTATGTAAAAGTTCACTGGTTTTAGATTTCCTATTACCTTTTTGTTTTTGCATCGATTTATCTAGATAAGGGTCTAAAACACAGTTAAAGTCTCCTCCAATTATGACATTTTGATAAGTACCTTCTGCAATTATATTCAGAATTTTATTAAAAAATTGAGGATTATCAAAATTGGGCGCATATATGTTTACCAACGTAATTGGCGTATTATTGATCTCTCCTGCTACTATAAGGTATCTCCCTTCCTTATCTGAAATAATATTCTTTGATTTAAATGGAATTCCTTTACGAATAATGATAGCGGTACCTCTAGATTTGGAAGTAAATGAAGAGTGAAATATTTGGCCTATCCAGTTCGCCCTCAGTCTCGTCTGATCTTGATGTTTAAGATGCGTTTCCTGTAGAAACGAAATATCCGTGTTGTATGATTTCAACTGAGCTAGTATCTTGCCCCTTTTAATAGGTTCATTAATACCCCTTATATTCCAACTGCATAGTGTGATTCCTCCCATTTTCTTTTGATTGTCGTCATACATTTCTACCTATTTTGATGACCTTATTTATTATGGTGCATTCATACCTCAGGACTCTGGTTATTTTGGGAGCATTTATAATATAGACTTCCTTGGTAGTTCCCCTCTGCGATTGTCCTTGAAAAGAAAACACATAGATGTGACATATTGTGATAATAAAAAAAAAAAGTATATCAAATAAATTTACGGTGTCTGAGTTTCGGACACCGTAGTGAGTGACCCACTCGTCTGTGGGGTACGACATCTATATCGCTTCCGGTGTAGATGTTAAAAAATTAGCCCCGCTGCCTTTATTACCCAAACCCTAGGGGGTCGGTACCGTTTCCAAATAAGTTCTATTTCACCCAGTTGCAGTATATATATATATATATGTTTCATTCCAACTTATCAAATCTAATCATGTATTAAGTTACATATATTCCTCACTCTTTATCTCTTAACTATTTGTAAATGGTTTTAGTATTGTTAAAAGTGATTTGTTCGTTGAAAGGGTTAACCGAAGTCAGGCTCCTGGAACTGTGCCAGGTGCCCGAGTCTCCTCCCCTCCCCATTCGAGCTGCGGAACATATGTGATTACGGTTGTCTGCGTTATAAAGCAGGCAACACATTTTTATCAGTTTCAGTTGCTATTTCTATATTAGAATTTTTAGTTATTAATTATTAATTATTAATTTTTATCAGTTTCAGTTGCTATTTCTATATTAGTATTGTTAGTTATTAATTATTAATTCTCAATATTTTGTAAAACTGTATAAGCCATGTGATGTTTTTCGCTCTCAGCTCAGCAGATTCACTCCCATGTTATCAGTCTTTCCTCGTTTGAGCACAGAATGTCCTTGAGTTAGATTCCGCAATGTTCAAGGCGAGATAATAATGTCTAGACACGTCTCTTGGAAAATCTGTTGCGTGTAGTAATTTTTAAAGATTGGTGTTGTTCGCTTATTTCACTTTTCTTGTGATATTCTTGTTGGGGGGATAAGCAAATTAATTTGTTCATGACGTCTTGGTGATCAATCTTCAGTTGTTGCTGCCTTGGCCACGATTTCTTGAGCGTATTTAAGAGATTCCACCGAGTTAATAAATGTTTTTGAGATTCCCCTGAAAGTAATACGCATTCTGGCCGGATAATATACTCCACATCTGACACCCTTGACCTCGTAAAGAGCTTCTCTGGTCTGTGAGAACTTTCTTCTCTTCAGAACAATCTCGTGAGGGTAGTCCCGTAGGAGTTTAATAGAATCATTTCCGTACATCATGTTCTCTCCGTATTTGATCTTTTTCATCAGCGCTTCCATTGTTGGGATATCCCGAAGTTTGATTATGATCTGTCTTGGGTAGACATGTTCTCCTTGAGATTTTGGTTTAACTCTGGGTAGTCGATGTGCTTCTTCAATTACAGGTGCCTCAGATAGATTGAGCACGTGTTTAATTAGGTTGGCAGTGTACCCACGAGCATTGTCCCCCTCAGCTCCCTCTTTTACTCCACGTATTCGTATATTTTGACGTCTTGAGCGAGCTTCTAGGTCAACATATTTATCAGAAACCTTTGTAAGTTGGCTCTTGAGGCTGTCTATTTCTAACTTGAGAAAAACATTTTACACACAGAGAGTGGTGAATCTCTGGAATTCACTGCCACAGAAGGTAGTTGAGGCCTGTTCATTGGCTATATTTAAGAGGGAGTTAGATGTGGCCCTTGTGGCTAAAGGGATCAGGGGGTGTGGAGAGAACGCAGGTACAGGATACTGAGTTGGATGATCAGCCATGATCATATTGACTGGAGGTGCAGGCTCGAAGGGCCGAATGGCCTACTCCTGCACCTGATTTCTATGTTTCTAAGTTTCCCTCTAATCACCCCTCTCCCTCTCCCACCCATCCCTCTCTCCCCCACCCCCTTCACTCTCTACCCTACCCCCTTCCCTCTCTCCCCCCGCCCCCTTCCCCCTACCCCTCTGTCCCTCTTCCACCACTCCCCCTACCCCTCCCTCCCCACTCTTCCACTTCTCTCCCTCACCCCACCCCTTTCCCTCCCCCACCCCTCTCTCTTCCCCTCCCTTCCCCCTCCCTCCCCTCTCAACCCCCACCCCTTCCCCCTACCCCTCTGACCCTCCCCACTCTTCCACCTCTCCCCCCTCCCACTATCCCTTCCCACTCTTTCCCACCTCTCCCCCCACCTCTCTCCCCCTCCCTCCGCACTCTTCCCCCTCCCTCCACACTCTTACCCCTCCCTCCTCCTCTCCGTCCCCATCCCTCCCCCCCACATCTCTCTCCCCTCCCCATCCCTCTCTCCTCCCTCTCTTCCACTTCACTTCTCTCCCCCCTTCCCCCTCCACTCTCCCTCCCCACTCTTTCCCCTCTCTCCACCCACCCCTCTCCCCTTCCCTCCCTCCTCCCCTCTCTCCCCATCCCCCCCCCCTCACCCACATCTCTCTCCTTATCCCCCTCTTTCACCCCCTACCCCGCTCTCCTTTCCCTCCCAAATCTGTCCCATTTCCTCCTCCTCCTCTCCCCTCCCTCCCCTCTTCTCACCCCCCCTCCCCCCACCTGTGTGTTTTGGGGGTGGTTAATGTGAGTGTGATGCCTCAGCCCCCCCCCCCCCCTCACAAACGCCGTTGGGGAAACAGACCCAACGGGTCTGCACTTGGTCTAGTATTATATAAATCTTTCATTATACATAACACAAAACTTGATTGCAGCTGAAGATATATAGCAGTTTATAATGGGTATGAAGAATCCACACATGGAATACTCCTGATGCCATGGGGAAATACAAATTGAATTGACACAATTATTTGAGAGTAAGGAGCCAAATGGAGTTGCTCTTCAATTGAAACAACAATGACAATTCTACTGTTCTTACTCCGAGCAAACCATTGGCGGAACAATAGCAGAGGGAAACAACTGCTCACTACTTGGAGCGTATGTGCATGGCCATCTGGTAAACACCAGTCCTAATGCCGTTCTTGATATTAATTATTCACATTCAAGCATGAAGAATGGTACTTTGGGCAACACACCACAAGGTATAGAGGAATCACATCTTAATAGCGAAGGGGCACAACAAGCCGTCAGTCATTTAAAACTGAGGTGTGCAAATAGAACATAGAAAAGTATAGCACAGGAACAGTCCCATCAACTCATGATGTCTGTGCCGAATATAATGTCAAGATAAACTGTGGCATCATGAGGTACGGTGATAGAGCTCACAGTACCAGGGACCAGGGTTTGATCTTGACTACGGGTGCTGTCTGCGTGGAGTTTGCATGTTCTCCCTGTGACCACATGGGTTTCCTCTGGGTGCTCCGGTTCCTCCCACATCCAAAAGATGTTGTACTATAGGTCTTTCATAGGCTTCTGTAAATTTCCCCTGGTGTGTAGGATGCAAAAGTACACTACTAACATGGAACTTGTGTACAGATGATCAATGGTCAGCATTGACTCAGTGGGCCAAAAGGCCCATTCCCCATGATGCATTGGCAGGTGTAAATTGTCCCAAAGGCAATTTTGTGCAAAAGCTTATCTCTTCGCCTTATTATAATTTGGTGCGATTTAAGTAGAAACACAATTAATTTTCCTCTCATATTTATATCCTGATATTAAACATGTCAAGCAAGAAAGTCATCTTCAAGACACAAAGTACTGGAGTAACTCAGTGGGTCAGGCAGCATCTCTGGAGAACATGGATCGGTGACGTTTAGGGTCGTCTTCTTCAGACGGATGGATGGTAGTGGGGGGAGGGACTGTGGAGGGGGGAGATAGGAAGAAGAGAGGAGAGGCAGGCCAAAGCGCATAGGTAATACATGAACACAGGTGAGGAGTGGGGGGGGGGGGGGGGGGGGGGGGGAGGATGATAGACCAATGGATGGAACAAATACCAGAGATTAAAACAGAAAGGAGTGAGACAAAAGGATTGAAGAATGCGAATTGTGAAGCCAGATGAAGGAATGTAGGTGGAGGGGCAGGGGAAAAAATAGGTGAATCCAGGTGGAGCACAAGGTTGAGGAGGGACAAAAGGAGAGGGGAAAGGAAGGGGGGTTGTCGGGGACAAAGGTGTTACAACTCCTGCGGTTGCAAGGGAAAGTACCTGGGGAGGGATGAATGAAGCAAGGAGTTGTGGAAAGAGTGGTCTCCGCAGAAGGCAGAAAGGGTTGGAGAATGGAAGAGATGACTGTTGGTGGGATCACGTTGGAGGTGATGGAAATGTTGGAGGATGATGTGTTGGATGCAGAAGCTGGTAGGGTGAAAGGTGAGGACCAGAGATGCAAATGGTCCTCTCCTCTGCTGTGAACATTCATCATTCAGTAATGCAAGGCATTCAATCACTGTCGTGAGCATGAAGAAACACGTGCAGGACAATTGTGTATCTAAGGGTAGTAAGAACATTACAATGCTATGTTTGTACAACCCTATAACCAAAACAAGATTCTTGAAGTTAACAATTCTTCAAGACATCCAGTGCACCAGACTTCGCTCAACTTTGATATCTAGAGTTGGGTACGCTCCCATTCTGTAAATGTCATTTCTCAACTTTCACAATTGAACGACATCCAGTTGCTGTGAATAATTAATCTTGGCAGCAGTACCAGGAAGTAGAGACACGTTAACCTCTCCTAGGATGTTATATTACAAATCATTCCTGGGAAGGAACAGCACAGGAAGGCAAAGTTGAAGGATCACACTCAAGTCTGATAATATTGAAGACGTGTTTATTTTAATGAACATTCGGATTTACACCTCAAGGATGTCAGTAGACCTTAAAAGGAATGTTAAATATGAATGGATTGAATGGGCAAAAATTGGACAAATGTCTGAAAATGTGATATTAAACAGTAAGAAATGACATAGCCCTGAAGGGCAGAGAGTTCTGTATATTCTATTGCATGGTTTACAAAAGGCTAGTCTTAGGGCCAAAGAGTGGTACAGCATGGAAACAGGCCCTTCGGCCATCCTTACTCATGCAGACCAAGTAGGCATATTGGGCTAGTCCCATTTGCCTGCATTCAGCCCATAGCCCCTTCAGAACCCTTTCTATCCAGATATCGGCCTAAATAAAATTCATAATTATATTCACTTCTATAGATTCCTCTGGCTGCTCATTGCAGGAAAGATCTACCCTCCGGGTGAAAAAGCTTTCACTGAGATCCCTCAAATCCCTCACCTCTCACCTTAAGTCTATGCCCACCAGTTTTGGAATCTTCAGCCTTGGAAAAAAGACTGTGTTTACATTATCTATGCCCTTCATGATCAATAAGGTCATTCCTCAGCCTTCTAAATTCTAGAGATTAAAGTCCCAGCCTATCAAATCTCTTGTACCCCTACAACTCAAGCCCACATGCCCTGTGAATCTCTATTGCATTCTTTCCAACTTAATGACGTCCTTCTTGTAGCTGGGTGACCATAACTATGCAGAGTTGTCCGAGTGTGGTCTCACCAATGACTTATAAAGCTGTGTCATGATGTCCCAATCTTTGTACTCAATACCCTTCCCAATGAAGGCATGCATGTCAAATGCCTTCTTCACCACAGTTGTTTTAATTTTTGGTAGTTGAATGAAACAACTATTCTGCATTGGAAACATTCAAATTAGACTGTTTTCAGCAAGTCGGATAGCTTGCACCAAGTTTTCGGAATGTTTTACAATCAAATATACATTTGTAATAGATTCAGGACTACGGATTACATAAGATAACGTGGTTTATAACACATTATTTCAAAACTATTTTTAGCTAATGGCATTTGAAACAAAACATAATTACTCTTTGTTGAAAACGTCTAATTTGACAATCTGCTGGTCTATAGGTACAGCAAAATGAGAACATTCATAGAATATCCATTTATTGCCAGGGAAATGGAATACACAAGTAGGGCAATTATGCTTCAGTTATGTAGAGCACTGGTGAGGACACATATGGAGAACTTTGTACAATATTGGTCTCCGTTTTCAAGGCGTTCAAGTCCATAAGGCAACCTAGAATGGACAGGTTACCTAATGATGAAATGTTGGACAGAGTACCTAGAACATGTACAGCACAGGAACAGGGCCTTCAGCTCACGATATTTGTGCAAACATGATGCCAGGTTAAACTGATCTCATCTGCTGTACATGATCCATACCCCTCTATTCCCTACACTTCCATGTAGCTATCTAAGAACCCCGTAAACACCACTGTCATATCTGCCTTCATCACCACCCAATGCATTCCAGGACCCCACCACCCTCTGTGTAAAGGAGTAATGCAAAAATGCAAAAATGCAAGTAGCCATTTGCCTGAGCCTGGAAGAGAGAGAGGTTACTTGATTTAAATATGATCGATTCTGAGGAGTCTGGACAAGGTAGATGTAGGAATCAGTGAGAAAGAGAGAAAGAGAGAAAGAGAGAAAGAGAAAGAGAGAGAGAAAGAAAAAGGAGAGAGAATGGAGAGAGAGAGAATGGGGGGGGGGGAGAGAGAGAGAGAGAGAGAGAGAGAATGCGGAGAGAGGATGAATGATGGCACGTTATAACCCGCAGCCGTCTCATTCTGACCGCCGCCGAACCCCCCACTGCACCATTGCACCCTTCTTCACGGCGGTCCTGTGATGCCTCGGCTCTGACAATTTGTGGGATCTAACCGGTAACAACACTAAGAGCAGCCCCGGGCCGCGCACTCTCCGACTCGAATCTGAGCTTGAAAAATCAGGTGGTGGGCCTGATGTGTCCTGTGGATCATATTTTGGAGACTCCTGTCTTACATGAACTAAACAAAAATGTACAGAAGTACAAAAATTGATGACTTTATTATTGTGATAAATATAGATCTAAGTTTTTTAAAATCGAATAACTTTCTAATGTACTGACAAAGTCTACCTTTCCAATGCAGTGCTGTGCCGCCGCCGCTGCTAACGTGGAGGGAGAGCGAGGTAGCGTCAATTACGTGGGCTAAGCCTACCTAATTGACGCTCGCTCTTCCTCCACTGGGCTCAAGACACTAAGTGAGGCAGATGTGATCGCTGCCTCCCCTGCTGCTTTTTCAATGCAGTATTATGTGAGACCAGCGAGCACAAATTTAATATATTTATATGTGAAATACGTTACCTGGGCTATGGAAGGTGAGGACATGTAATGAAGGGGTTTACACACATTACTTTGGTGACACATAGACGTAGTAACAGGCACACGCTTATTGCCCGCGCTCCATACAGTTTCTAAGGGGTTGCGCAATCAGAGGGGAGGCTCAGCTCGCCGCTGCCTCACCTCTCATCTCTCCACGTATTTGCAGCAGAGGCGCAAATTTTGTGATTTTTACTATAAAAAGTGATTAGATTCATCTAGAAATCACATTTATAACACAGATCAGTGGAAAAATCTTTATATTTATTTTATTTTATTATTATTTTTCTTTACTTTTCTTAACAGCTATTTTCATTGGGAGTACGACAGGTGAGGCTCTGCCTCCCCTACCCGCACGTCCCTGGTAGGAAAGATGTTTCCTCTCACGAGAGAAAGTAAAACAAGCAGGCTGTTCTTCAAAATATTTTAAAAGCCTTTTAAATCAGAAAAGAGGTTTATTTTCTCTCAGTGTCATAAGCCTTTGGAACTCTCGTACTGTAGGAGTGGTGGAAGCAGAGTAAATATTTTTAAGTAAGGAGTAGATACATTTTTGATAAGCTAAAGGTGAATGGCTACTACAGCTTGTCAGGAATGGGGCATTGTAGTCACAATCCGATCAGGCATGATCTTATTGAAAGGCGATCCCGGTTCGATGGACCAGTGGCCTACTCCTGTTCATAATCCATATATTCGTTTTGAGGCATGTTCCATTGAGTTACATGTTCATGCATGTACAGGTGTACATGCACAGGATCAAACAAAGTTACAGAGCATAGCATACACTGAAAATACTTCCACAATCTGACAAAATGAGACTGCAACATGAAGGTCTCCCTTCCTGCACAGATACGGAAAAGTTATGATCCTAAAATGAGTTCAATTTAGTAAGCAGCGCACAGTAGAATCTGCAGAAGAACGTGCCTCCTGAGGACCTAGATCAGGAAGTTGAAAATGGATTAGAAAATAACTCAAAATGCACTTGTTATTGGATAAGAAATGCTGAACTACTGCCCATTCAAGATCTCAGATTTGGAGCCTGCTGATTTCTTCTTTTTATTTTTTTTATTATGTCCTCCTCCCCTGCTGATTTCGAAGACCCAGGGATTATTTACAAACAAGGGTTGCTGTCAGAGGACGATCATCTGCACATACCACTTGTCTTCATAAACTAGAGCATAAGTGCATTAGCCCAACCTCCTAAATGAAAGAATAAGTATGTCACAGTCTATCATCTGTTGTGTCGCAGCACCGGAGATATTCCTGATACTGAGTTGAGCACAGTAAGAACACACTGAAAACACTTTGGTAAACTTAGGTATTGCCCGCAAGACTAGGTGGCAGACATTGCCAGTCTCAATGTAGAGACTATTTGAGGTTGGTGTTCAACAACCTCGTATGTGACAGCTGTACACTGACAATTGAGTGGTTGTGTAGAGGCTGCACTCTACTGCAGGGACATGCGCGTAGCAAGCAACGGAACAAGCAGTTCATTGGGGAGTACAAATTACTCCGTGTCTGAGTTGTGTTTTGTTATTTCATGCTTTCTTCTTCGACCATGTTTTGGTTTCTGTTTCAAAGAATTTGTAGCAGTAACAGGCAAACAATTGCCCTTTCAGTCAGTGAAAGTTTTAGAAATTAATAGTTGTATGTCTGTTTTATATAGAGTAGAAATCGTAAAATATTAAATGCTTTCCATGGGGAGCAAACTCAAGGTCCTTAACTCATTGAAATTTTCAACTATTAAATGCAAAATAATCAAAAGCAAAGTACAGCCATGCCTTGTTGCTTATTTTGTCTGTGGGGCTTTTCCCACTGGGAAAATCGTGCACAAATCCCTCTGGTTTATGGTCTTGCAGCTGCTGCTGCATGATACCAAAAACAGCACAGGCTGATTAGAAAATCCTGTGCCTTGGTACCATCATTGGGCTTTACAGGTTCACAGTGGTTTGTATCATGGTAGGCTGGAACTATTGCCAGAGATGCTGGTCATCCTGGCCATTCCCTTTTCCCTCTTTTACCTTCTGGGGGAAGATATTGGAGCTTGAACGCTTGGATATACTGATTTAAGAACAGCTTCTTCCCCACTGCTACTCAACCTCTGGCGCAATCAGCTCACTCACAGCCCATTTCCGAAGCCATTAACTCTATCACTTTTGGATATCCCATTATTGTATTTTAGTGAGTAGCAAGGAACTGCACATGGATTTTGCACTACAATCATGTAAACTTCTGGTGTTTTGTACTCACCATTGTTTTTATGGTATTTATCATTTCTGCATGTATACTATTTATTCTGTGAACTTTGTATGAATAAAAAACTTCAATTCACTCTGGTGTACAATATATCAGATAGTGAAGATGGTTGTGAAAGATTACAGCAGTGAGTCGCAGGTAGATAAGGTGGTCAAAAAGGCGTTTGGCGCATTGGCCTTCATCAGTCAGAGTATTGAGTATAGAAGTTGGGAGGTAATGTTGCAGTTGTATAAGACGTTAGTGAGACTGAATTTCGAAGATTGTGTTCAGTTCTGGGCACCATGTTATTGGAAAGATATTGTCAAGCTTGAAAGAGTTCATAGAAGATTTACGAGGATTTTGCCAGGGCTAGAGAGCCTGAGCTATAGCGAGAGGTTGAGTAGGCTGCAAATCTATTCCTTGGAGCGCAGGAGGATGAGGGGTGATCTTATAGAGGTGTTTAAAATCAAGAGAGAAATAGATTGGGTAGATGCACAGAATCTCTTGCCCAGAGAGGGGCATCGAGGACCAGAGGACATTGGTTCAAGGTGAAGGGGAAAAGATTTAATAGGAATCTGAGAGGTAACTTTTTCACACAAAGGATGGTGGGTGCATGGAATAAGCTGCCAGAGGAGGTAGTTGAGGCTGGGACTATCACAATGTTTAAAAAACAGTTAGACAAGTACATGGCTAGGACAAGTTTGGAGGGATATGGACCAAACACAGGCAGGTGGGACGAGTGTAGCTGGGACATGTTGGCCGGTGTGGGCAAATTGGGCCGTAGGGCTTGTTTCTATACTGTATCACTCTATGACTCTATATGACAATAAACTAATCAGATCTGATTCTGTGCACCAATTAAAAAAATAATAATTTAAACAATGCCAGATAAAATTGAGGCTGAGATACAGTAGCTGCATCAATTGCAAAGGGTCTGTGGCGTATTTAAATGACCCCTGCCATTCTAAAATTGAGCAATCCCAAAAACTCAGAGCAAGTAGTCATTTTTCCAACTTCAAATCTAATTGACAAGTAAACAAAGTGGGGGAATGTATAGAAAGTAGTTACCTATAAAGAACTTATGCATGACACAGAGAATGTATAATAATACGTAGAAGATTAAACACAGAGTAATTGTTCAGAGAAGTATAGAAAATCTAACTCAGAGGATATAGTGTCTTGGAGTCATAGAGAATCATTGAGTCATACAGCATGGAAACAGGCCCTTCGGCCCAACTTGTCCACACTGACAACCTGTCCCATCTATACTAGTTTAGTTTAGTTTAGAGATACGGCGCGGAAACAGGTCCTTTGGCCCACCGAGTCCGCATCGACCAGCAATCCCTGCATATTAACACCACCCCACACAATAGGGACAATTTTACATTTACAGCAAGCCAATTAATTTACAAACCCGTATGTCTTTGGAATGAAGGAGGAAACCGAAGATCTCAGAGAAACCCGTGCAGGACTTGGGGAGAACATACAAACTCCATAGAGAGAGCACTCGTAGTCTGGATCAAACCCGGGTCTCTGGCCCTGTAAGGCAGTAGCTCTACCGCTACGCCACCGTGCCACCCACCTGCCTCGTTCTACCTGCCTGCGTTTGGCCCACATCCCTCTGTCCTATCCATGTTGTAACAGTACTTCAAAACAATACTATTTTGTAGTTGATTCTGTACATTTCTGACAACAATCATTGCTCTTTTGTACTGCTTCAATCACCAGAGAATTGACCAATAAAATGTAGCTTTTGGGCTGAACTTGAGCTCAATTTCAAACATATGGCTGTCTCTTTCTATCCCAATTATTGTCTGTGATATGGCTTCATGCCCATTGTTGCAGAGGTCTGCAATAATGCAGTAACAGGGCTGCCAACATTGGGTGAGAGTTGAGAGTGAGAAATTGCAAGGGAGCGACCGAGGGGGGTAGGTGTGGGATGGGGTTATCCCTCCCTCCCACGGTAGGGAGCTTTTGCATTTTTCAGCTTGAAATTGTGCAATCTGGTGCATACTGTAGCGAGTCTTTTAACTCCCGAGAATGCGGGCCGGCCCAGGTGCTCCTTGTCCAGCTGGGGTCCAGGGGAGGTGAGGGTCAGTGACCCGGGGGAGCCTTACCCCGAGATTCATCCCCGCGGCTTCGGATGCGGCACCAACGCCCCCACTCACCAGGTCCGCTCCTGGCTCCGGGCCGGGATTAAAACTCCATGGGGTGTGGACAGAGCGGCCGACGGACATAGAGCCGCCGGAGGTGAAGGTGGGAGGTGGGAGCCGTGCCTCGGGGGGGAAGGGGGAGGGGGGTTGGTGCTGGGACCACCACCGTGTGTCACCTCATCTACACGGGAGAAACTAAACTACTTTTTTCCACCAAAATCATCCGGCGGGCCGGTAGTTTGACAGCCCTGCTTTAAATCAATCCCCTCTAGTTCTTGAATCACATATCCCAGGAAAAAGACTATGCATTCACCTTATATTCCCATGGTTTTTACTCACCTCTAAAACAATTTTTGCTTTGTTTTGAACTTCCAGCACCTGCAGATTTTTGAGCGTGAGAAATTTGTTATCAGCATGAGAGCGTGATAATTTTGTGAAATGCGTGAGTCTCACACTCAATGCGTGAGAGTTGGCAGCCCTGCTAATAATGCAAACATTTTATGCAAGTTCCAATTGTTTGGACAAAAATCACTTATTACTGCTTCATAACAGTTGTTACTGTGACCATTTCAGAAATTATGGAGGTAAACTAACAATCAACTAACAAATTAAAGCAAACTAAAAAAAATAACATGTTCCCTTTCCTGACTATCTCATAAGTACTTTAATGCTGTTAACAGAGCAAAGGGAAATTAATCTCAAGAATCAAAATGGGGAAAGTGGGGGCAATTTTGCTTAAATGGTCATTCTAAGCCCATTCAGATCTGCATAGAGTCAGAGTTATACAACATGTACATGGCTGGCCCAATTTGTCCATAATGATCAAGTTGGCTGTCGTTCCCAGATCAGCTCGCGTCCCAGGGATTGGCTGCAGTTCTCAGGTCAGCTCGCCTGCCCCGACCCCACGAAAACGAATTGAAAAAAAACCCCGCAGTTGTTCAGGTTACGGGCCAGATTCGGCCCGTGTGCTGTAGGTTGCCGAACCCTGTCCTAGATGTTTGGCCTCATTGTGGGACCCCCCATGTTTTACAACTGATTCACCTGGTTAGTTCCACCTCCAGCTGCTGCACATCCAACCAAGAAAGAAGAGAAGAGAAGAGACGCGATGTCACTCACAGCCGCCAACTGATGCACTTCCCATGACTGCACAAATCGCTCTGATGTGGCGCAAAGAGACAAACTGCAGGGACTGAAGACAGCGTGAGAATGTTGTCATCAGCATGAGAGCATGAGAATTGGCTGAAATGCGTGACTCTCACGCTCAAAGCGTGAGAGTTGGCAGCCCTGTCTAAGGCCAGGATGTGACAACACACACACACAGGGAGACAGACACACACACACAGGGAGGCTCACACACCCACAGAGACACACACACACACACACAGGGAGACGTGCACACACACACACACAGGGAGGCACACACACACACACACACGCGCACAGGGAGACACACACAGGGAGACACACACACAAGGAGACACACACAGGGAGACACACACAGGGAGACACACACAGACACACACACTCACACACACACACACACCTTTCCTTCCCCCTCCCTCCCTCCTTCCTCCCCTCCCTCCCTCTTTCCTCCCTCTTCCCCCCCCTCCCTCTTTCTCCCCTTTCTCCTTCCCTTCTTTCATTCCCTTTCTACATTCCCTCCCCCTGTTTCTCTTTGCCTCCATCCCTCCCTTTTTTTCTTTCCCTCTCTCTCTCTTTCTCCCCTACCTCTCTCCTCCCTCTCTCTCCCGGACGCTTCTGGCAGGCACGGTGCAGCGTGGATTGGCGGCGCTGGCGCTGCCGTGTGAGTTGAAGGGCAGGAGGGAGGGAGAGAGGGAGCGAGGCTGTAGCAGCGGCCGGCAGTGCAGCGCTCGCAGCCGGCACACAGAGGCGCTGACACCCGCTGCCCGGGACCGACGCGCTTCCCCAGACCGTGCAGATCGCTGTCATGTGGCGCAAAGAGACAAACTGTGCAGCAAAGATCGTACAGCTCCGCTATGGGATCTTAGCTGTGCAAGGACTGAAGACAGCGTGAGAATTATTCTGTCATCAGCGTGAGGGCGTGAGAATTGGTTGAAATGCGTGACTCTCACGCTCAAAGCGTAAGAGTTGGCAGCCCTGCAGTAAGCACTTGTACCTTCATTTCTACTGTGCTTTCCAAGCTAACTTTCTATCATTGTCTTGACTGAAGACCCCACTAATCTAGAATTCCCAAATTAACACCCTTGCTAATCATCTTTAACCTAGCAAAGCTTCTTCTCTATCCTTTTTATACAATGCTTGAACATAAATGTTTCTTGTTCTCTCTGCCCCTCGCTTCTCTGCATCTTAAAACTTGCTCTGTTTCCAGTTTCCACTAGTTCTGATGAATGATGTTTCTCTCTGTTTCTCTCCGCAAGTTCTGCCTGAACAGTTTGGTATCTCCTGCATTTTACATTTTAAACCAGGCATAAGATTTTGACACAAAAATATTGGAGTAACTCAGTGGGTCTCTCCCACAAGTTTCCCCCAATAAACTCTCTCAAGTTTCCCTCTCCCCTGACTCTCAGTCTGAATAAGTTCCTTCCGACAAATAACATTTTGACATTTGCTGTTAAAATGCCATAGAATAAGTAATAACAACATATTTTCTTAGTCATTAACTGTATATTCCTTTTCATAATTTTATTTTCCAATATAATACTGATCTCATAAATGAAAAAAACATGGAACAGACTAATATTTCATCAATGGAATCTAAAGATGTGATTATCACCGAGTTAACATTGCACCTTTGAACTTATTCATAATGAATAGAAAGATTGGAAATAGAAGTTCCATATGGTATGGTAACAGCACTGACATCCGATTTCTGCAAAGATTCCGAATCAACAGGAAAGTCTTAATTCTACAGAATAAAAAGGGTCAGGGGAAGACCAACATGAAGATGTTTTATCTCAGTGTAATGGCCCTGATGAGTAGGGGAAGACTCCATCTATCTACTGCAGGAATCATTTGAAAAATTGCCAATAGTAATAAATTAAAAATGGACTCAGTATCTAACACCGTCATTCCCATTTCAGAACTATTCTAAATTTAGTTTTAATTGTCAGATGTAAATTGTATTCTAATTTCTGGTAGTAGAATCTGTGTTTTATTTTAATATACCAGCTTGTCTAAGCAAGATAAACAGAATTCTAAAAACAATATATTCCTCCCATGTTTCTCTACTTTCTGATTTTCTAAATATAATTAGTTGATAGCTGTTGGCCAAATGGTCACCATGAATATATTGGCCAACGAGTTCCATCGCTCTTATGGAGTGTAGGAACATTCACAGAGGGACCAATCTTGGCCGTTTGCCATCTGGATGACGATAAAGGATTAGGAGCAACAAACTATAATTCATTATTATTGTTGCCAGAGTCTTTGTTTAAAATTGTCTATAAAAAGCCAAATTTACATCACAACAAAAATATTTAGCCAAAGCAGTACACAAATAATTTGGTTTTGGCAATATGCTAAAATGCATTAGCCACATTCTTTAGCAATTACATGACCACTATTTCTCAAAGTAAGGCAAAATTTACAAAATAATGCTATAAAATAATATCATACATGTACAAGGTTCAGACAGATTAAGAAGTAGAAAAAGAACTATGGCTTTAGTAGGTGTGCTATATTCAGTGAAATTAGTTATCTAATGTAGAAACAGGATGCTACTTTACAAAAAAAAGTAAACGTCCTGCAGTAACTTAACAGGGCAGAAGGCATAGACAATAGACAATAGACAATAGGTGCAGGGGTAGGCCATTCGGGCCTTTGACCCAGCACCGCCATTCAATGTGATCATGGCTGATCATCCCCAATCGGTACCCGTAGTTGCCTTCTCCCCATATCCCCTGACTCTGCTATCTTTAAGAGCCCTATCTAGATCTCTCCTGAAAGTATTCAAAGAACCGGCCTCCACCGCCCTCTGAGGCAGAGAATTCCACAGACTCATAACTCTCTGGGAGAAAAAGTGTTTCATCGTCTCCGTTTTAAATGGCTTACCCCTTATTCTTAAACTGTGGCCCCTGGTTCTGGACTCCCCCACATCGGGAACATGTTTCCTGCCTCTAGCGTGTCCAAACCCTTAATAATCTTGTTTCAATAAGATACCCTCTCATCCTTCTAAACTCCAGAGTGTACAAGCCCAGCCGCTCAGCATATGACAGTCCCGCCATCCTTGTTAACCTTGTAAACCTACGCTGCACTCCCTCAATAGCAAGAATGTCCTCAAATTAGGGGACCAAAACTGCATACAATACTCCAGGTGTGGTCTCACTAGGGCCCTATACAACTGCAGAAGGACCTCGTTGCTCTTATACTCAACTGTGGATCTGTGGAGATCGTGGATCGGTGATATTTTGGGAATGAAGAGGGTCCTATCCCCACAAGACATCCATCCATGTTCTCCAGAGATGCTGCCACTCCAGTACTTTGTGCCTATTAAAAATTATCTTAATGTTTGTTTAACCAGCAAAGGTTTGGCATACGGACCTTTCCTGTTTCAAACCTGATTACTGTGATCTTGCTCACAGGAAATCAGAACCAAATGTTAAAACCATGGCAACCAAACTAAGAGTATTAATGAAGGCAAATGCAATGCTCACATTTAATTCAAGAGGGCTAGAATACAAAAACAGGGATGTAATGCTGAGGCTCTATAAGGCACTGGTCAGGCCACACTTGGAGAATTGTGAACAATTTTGAGCCCCATATCTGAGGAAGGATGTGCCAGCTCTGGAGAGGGTCCAGAGGGGGTTTATAAGAATGATCCCAGGAATGAGTGGGTTAACATATGATGAGCGTTTGACTGCACTGGGCCTGTACTCGCTGGAGTTTAGAAGGATGAGGGGGAACCTCATTGAAACTTACTGAAGAGTGAAAGGCTTGGATAGAGTGGATGTGGAGAGGATGTTTCCACCAGTGGGAGAGTCTAGGACAAGAGGTCATAGCCTCAGAATTAAAAGACATACCTTTAGGAAGGAGATGAGGAGGAATTTCTTGGCGTCAGGCGTTATGGGGAGAAGGCAGGAGAATGGGATTAGTAGAGAGAGAGATAGGTCAGCCATGATTGAATGGCAAAGCAGGCTTGATGGGCCAAATGGCCTAATTCTTCTCCTATCACTTCTGACATGACCTTAAGAGGTCTGGAAAATAATCCTATTCTTTTTGACAACAGATTAAAAAATCTATAAATTCTACAAAGTCTTACAAGCAACTACCATAAACATTCATCTTGAAATCAGTTGCAATATAATTCATGCAGTTTTACTTCAGATAATGTGTAAATAATTTCTTAAGAATCATGAGGGAAATTATATGTGAACAATTTATCACATTGGATTGTTCAATTTTATATGTGTTATGAATAAAGAGGAACAAATGGATGTACTTTACTTCGATTTCCAAAGAGCAACTTGAGAAGGTGCCTCATCAAAAGGTTATTGTTGAAAATAAAAGCTCATGTAGAATGTAAAATATTAGCAGGGATAGAAGATTAGTTGGGTAACAACAGACAAAGAATCTGCATAAATGGGTCTTTCCCTGGTTGGCAAGGTGTGACAAGTGGTGCGACACAGGGACTGAAGCTGTCACCTTAATGTTTGAAAAATGTATATAAATGATTTGGATGAAGACCTGGAATTGTTGATGACATAAAGGTAGGAAGGAATGCAAGTTATGAAGTGGATGGGGCTACTGAGGGATATGGGTAGATGTAAGAGGAGCAAACATCTGGAAAACGGAGTACAATGTAGAAAATATTATTTTTTCATTTTAATGAAACAACATGGAAGCAGGTCATTCGGCCATCATAGTCCACTCAGACCATCGACCAATGATTGAACCTAGTTCTATGTCATCTCACTTTTGCATCCATTTCTTACATACCACAGGCATCTTACAGAGGACACTTAACCAACAACCCCGCAAGTCTTTGGGAAGTGGGAGGAAACCGGAGTACCAGGAAGAAAACTTTGAGGTCACAGAGACAATGCGCAAACTCCATACAGACACCACCCGAGGTCAGGATTGACCCGGGTCTCATTTAAGAATAAGAGGGTGCCCGTTTCAGCAAAAAGGTAGATTTTTTCCACTGTCGGTCATGAGTTTTTAGAATTCATTTTCTCAAAGGATATAGTCATTGACTATTTTTACAGCAGAAACAGATTGATTCCTGATAATCAAAGAAGTGAAAGGTTACAAGGGCATGTCGTATTGAAGTTACAATCAAATTAGGTGTGACTTTACTAAATGACAGAGCAAGCCCAGGGGCTGAGTGACCTATTTTGCTCATAATTTACATGTTCACATTTGCAAGGAGTGCTTTCTCCAGCATTTAGCTGTTGTGATACTCATTCACTGGCATTTGATTAAGACCCCATTGGCAATGATTCATTAATAAAGTGCCAGGAAGCTAATGACAGACCAGGCAGCGTGTGTATAAAGGACCTCACTGTTGATTGTGACCAACTGTTATTGAATCTTAGAGCTATACAGCATGAAAACAAGCTCTCAGACAGAAATCACCCATGCCGACCAAGTTGCCAAACTCAGCTCGTTTCACTTTCTGGAGCCTGACCCAGATCAGTTGACTCTTTAAGTGTGTGCTTCAGAGCTACCGCGGGGTGGGAGATTGCAACCTTCACGTGGTCCGCACTGTTTCGACAAATGCAATCAACCTGGTGTGCACAATCAAATAAGATCAAATAGAACAAGTTGTCCTACAACTTTAGGCTGTGCACGCCATACGCAAGAAGAAGAAGAGATACCTCGTCTGCCCAAACCTTGTGTTGAACAACATTTTGACAGCTGTGTTCATTGACACGTGTTAAATGCTGCTGGAAGACCTTTTGCCAAGTCCTCACCCATGAACTGCCTTGAACCTGGGTGTCAGGACATGTTGACTCTCAGGTGCAGCAGAATCACATTTCCCAATTCTCTGCTCACCTCAGCACCAGCGTGATCACCCAGACATAATCAAGGACCTGTCTCACCACGGTCACTCCCTCTTCTCCCCTCTCCCATCAGGCTAGAGGTACTAGGGTTTGAAAACGCACACCTTCAGATTCAGCAACAGTTTCTTCCCAACTATTAGCTGACAACTGAACTGTCCTCTCATCAGCTAGAGTGTGATCCTGACTGCCCATCCACCTCATTGAAGACCTTTGAACTATTTTAATCGGACTATATCAGACTTTATCTTGCACTAAAAGTTGAACCCTTTATCCTTTATCTGTGCACTGTGGATGGCTTGATTGTAATCATGTATAGTATTTTCTTTGACTGGATAGCACACAACAAAAAAGCTTTTCACTGTACATTGGTACACATGACAATAATAAAGTAAACTAAAATAAAACATTCCTGAGAGAGAATTAATCTATTTGGAAGATAGACATATACTGCTGGAGCAACTCAGCGGGTCTGGCAGCATCTCAGGAGAAAAAGGACAGACGACAATTCAGGGTGGGACCCTTCTTCAGATTGGGCAGTCCGAAGAAGGGTCCTGATTTGAAACGTCACCTATCCTTTTTCTCCAAAGGTGCTGCCTGACCCGTTGAGTTTCTACTCCTTAATCTATTCTGATTTCAAGTTCAAGTTCAAGTGAGTTTATTGTCATGTGTCCCTGATAGGACAATGAAATTCTTGCTTTGCTTCAGCACAACAGAACATAGTAGGCATTGACTACAAAACACATGAATAAATAAACTGATAAAGTGCAAATAACAGATAATGGGTTATTAATGTAGGTATGTCGGTAATGATTTAGGTATGTCAGATATAATTTCTGGCATTGGCATTTGTCTGCATTGCTGGCTTCCCATCTCACGTGGCCAATCACTGTATGTGGATACACATAAGGGCTCTCATTAATCCCAGATCTTTCTCTCAAGAGGCTTCCGCTCTCTCAATCATCAGTGATCATCAAAATAAATCAGCGGGGTTACTCCAATATGAGCAGGAAGCCTTCATCCTCAGGGAGTCAGAATTGCCCAATGAATGTTCCATCTCAGCCTCCTCACATTGCCCCCAGCATGATAGATGCCAGTCTTCAACAAATTTGATTTACTCCACGCGATATCAGGAGATGCGTAAAGATGTGGCTACAGCAAAGGCTATGGGCCTGACAACATTTGACAATAGTACCGAAAAGCTGTGACAGAGGGACAGTCACTGGCTCATCCCATTTACACACTACCCTCTCACCTTCAACCTATGTTATAAGCCTCTATAACCCTAGCCTTCGGTGTTCTGAGGAAAACAGTCCCAGTTAATCCACTCTCTCATTGTAACACAAGCACTCCATTCCTGGCAACACCCTTCTGAATCGTATCTGTACTCTCTCCAGATTAATCACATCCTACTTATATAGTAAGGTGACCTGAACTGCTCATATTCTACTCCCTGATTTAACTGGTTAGACATTGGTCATCACGCAATGCCTTCCCCAGTTAGACTTATCCGTGCATCCTTCTGCTCAAAACAACATTGAAAGCATCAGGGTGCTTAATCAAAATGAAATTGAAGGACTGGGAAGTAAACCGAGATATAACTGAGAAGCCCATGAAAATTGGACTGAATTTAAAACCAAACCAAGAATAAAAAGGGAAATTAAGAGAAAATTGAGAGGAAGAATAAAAAGGAGACAGTAATAATATGGAGACTAGATCATTGTGGGTATTGACAGAGGAAGTAGCTAATTTTTTGAAAGATATGGAAATTGAGGGCAATGAGGAAATGGAACATAAGAGATGAGGCGGTCAGATCAACCGTGATCATATTGACTAATACACAGCCTTGAAGGGCTAAGTGGCCTACTTCTCCTGTTACATCTTATATTGTTATGTTCAAAACCAAATTAAAGTTGTCATTTTTCAGTGGAACAAATTGCAAGTGTGCATGCTTAAAACACAGTAAAAACAAAGCTTTGTAGAGACTATGGGGAAACAATAATTTGAAGTGTGTGGCATCCAAACCTTCATATCAGGAACAAAGAAACTGCTGGAATAGGTATAAACTTGCCCAAGCCATGCATGACTTTGCATGGTGACCTCCTGGCCTGCTGGAAGCTCCTAACATGAAAGTTCCTATTGGTGCCACTTTGAGACCCTCAGGTGATGGGCAAGCATTAGTTAATGATAGTCGGCATTGTAACTCCTGTAGTGGCCAATGTAATGTGACGCTCTCGGAGGTAGGCATGCGGGCAGGGAATATGTTCATTGGAGATGCAACCCCAATGAAAGTAGGAGAATCTATCTGCTAATGGGAGAAATTTGGACAATCCTTGACAATTTGAAAATTTCAGGAGCAAACTTTCACCCTCTAGAAAATCATACCCTGTGTTGGGTGCCCATGGTGTTTCTGAATTGAAAGTTTGCATGCGATTACTGCAATAGTAATGTCAATATTGTGCACTATACAGCTTGATCTCACTGTTATATGTTAAACAGTTTTACTGCATAAGCACAGCGCAAGAACGTCTGTACAGGGGATTCCACCACAAGTTCTCAAAATACGCTTGGTTTTCAGATAAAAATCAATTGCATGATGCTTAAAAATGCTGCATTGTGTAACACGCCTAACCACAGCGTTATACTTGGAAAGAAAAGGAAAGTGTTCTGATCATTTGCTAGACGTTGGTAATTTAATGCGCAAGCATTACCACCAGTCGTCATCACACCAAAACCCCACCCCCATCCCACTAACGTTTAAACCAAATACCAAGCGGCGATAGAATCAGGGATTTTTTTTTTCCATTTTCTTGCTTCACATATCTATCTTTGCTAACATTTTCCCCTCGTTACTAATCAATAGAGGCTTAAATATACGTCAGACTCTACCACAGTGAATCTACAAGACTGACAGAGGAGTTTATTTACTGACGTACTTGACAGACGGTGAGGCGGTTTACAGAAAAAGCCACATAAATGACAGCCCAAAGCATAGATTAGCAAAGGTTGAAAATCAGCAACACTGCAGATGCTGGAAAACTAAAACAGAAACAGAAAATATTGAAATACCTAGCAGGTCAGGGCACAAAGATTTTCTTGGTGTATTTTATGTTAGAACACCTTTAATACGAGTTTATGAGGTTGTTATAAAGGAGTACGGCAGAAAACCTCCAATGACAATTACGACATAAAATCTAAAATAGAATTTTATTCAAATTTTATACAAATGGAAAGGTTGGTGCATAACTGATGCTAAATAACAGACTTGCAGCCGTGAGCTAAGTGTAATGTTAGCAAGGTAGTGCTACAGAGATCAAGGAGGACAATTGTTGGCTAAAGTGAGAAGGCACCTTCTTATTGGAACTTACACAATTGCAGTAAATAGCTCGTTCTAAGCTTCCCCCCAGTCTCAATCAGTCAATAAGATACTGAGTCTAAACTTTATTTTGGAAAAACGCAATAACAGTTCCCCACTACTATACCTAACCACCGCGGGTTCGATCCTTGTATCTGCCTGGCCAAGCCCTCCTAGCCTCGTGCAAGCAGAGACACTCCATAAGGTCACGCAGTCCTAAGCGTTCTCCCAGAAGATCGACACAGGACCTCGTGTGGGTGGCCTTTTATAGGTCCCCGAACATTGAGGGGCCGAACCACATGGGGGTGGTCTCTATACAGTCCAATTCACAGATATCGATTAACACAGTACATGATAGACATTTCCCTAACCCAATAATACAGTGACTAATACAATGTATCTGACAAAGTTTCTAGATGCAAGTTAACAGAGATGAATTATGCAACATGTGCCTGGATATTCAAGAACCTCAGACAAGACTCAACACTTAACCCAATCAACATCTAGCAACATCAACATCAGTCTGAAGAAGGGTTTCGGCCCGAAACGTTGCCTATTTCCTTCGCTCCATAGATGCTGCTGCACCCGCTGAGTTTCTCCAGCATTTTTGTGTACCTTCTAGCAAAGTAAAGCTTTGCAACAATATTTACAATGTGTATGTCTGGTTTGCATTCACCCAATACGTTTCATGCAATTTACACCTAATTGTAAGAATCTGCAGCTGTTCCATTCTCTTCCTGCAGCTCTTACCTAGGCTCTAGACAAGCTGGCACCATTCTGCAGATTGTCCCATTTCTGCAGAAGGCACATTGAAATTAAACAAATGGCCTAGCAGCCCTGAAGCCTATACTCAATTTTAGTGTCCTGGCATCACCAATTTGGCCAGAATTAACACTGCGACCAGCACAGCTATTGGAACTGGAAGATGTCTTACAGCGCCAAGTCTGAAGAAGGGTTTCGATCCAAAACGTCACATGTTCCTTCTCTCCAGAGATGCTGCCTGACCTGCTGAGTTACCCCAGAATTTTGTGTCTACCTTGGCAAATTGAAAACTCCTTTCAAAACCTTGACTTCTGCTTTGGAGATGGTAGAAGGCCTTTCAAACCAACGGTGTTCTGATCCTCGCTGCAGAATGCCCAGCTTCTCATGCACTCTCACAACCATAGTTCAATAAGTGTCAAGGCATAGTAAGGCAATGACACTGTTGCAAATTTCAAGGGGAGAAACGGATATTTGGTCGCCTACCATTCCAAATCTTTTTCTAGAAATTGCTGGATATTATCACAGACTGCCACTTTATGTGAGCCCATATACATTGGATTGTAATCTTCAGCTGAACTGCAGGAAGAACAGTAGCTCAGTGGTAAAGCAGCTTCCTTACAGCACCAAGACCCGGATTCGATCCTAACTACGGGTGCTGTCTGTACGGAGTTTATACATTCTTCCCATGAGCACGTGGACTTTCTCTGGGTGCTCCGGTTTCCTCCCACTCTCCAAAGACATGCAGGTTTGGAGGTTAATTGGCTTCTGTAAATTGTCCCTAGTCTGTAGGATAGTACTAGTGTACAGGGTGATCTCTGGTCGCGTGGATTCGGTGGGACGAAGGGCCTGTTTCCACGCTGTATCTCAAAAGTAAAGCTCAACAAGTACCCACAACAATGTCTAGCAGGGACATTTCCTTTTGCGTCTTCAAAATAGCCAGATTTTGGTGAATACAGGGGATATGAAGAAAGTGGTGTCACTGAAGAATTCTGTAGGAGCCGCTCCTGGCTACAGCCCCTCTTTGTTTCAGCCACCTCTAACAGGGTGGCTGGTCTGAGCAAGCCAGATGCCCAGAGACATCATGACTAAAAAACTCATAATGAGCAAAAAAAAGTAATGCCTGCCATTCTGGCAGTCAAAAATCTTCTAAATCAATACCCTCCCCCCAGCCAACCTTGATTGAAATGTATTAGGATCCATAATCACTAAGTGAAGGACTATTTCTTTATTTAGGCCGCATTTTCTGCTTCACTCACACAAAGTTAAATGCATAAGCGAGACCCAGTCTGGCAGGGCCACCATCAAATGAGTATAACAAGATTGACAATGCCATTGCATTGTTGTCATTGTGCAAGAACATCACTGTCGTTTGGGGTTCTGCATTCAATAATTCACGTTGTGCTCGTCCAGATCCTTAGTAAATCCTCATAACAAGAGGATTTCAGTATAGGAGTAAAGAGGTTCTTCTGCAGTTGTATTGGGCTCTGGTGAGACCACATCTGGAGTATTGTGTACAGTTTTGGTCTCCTAATTTGAGGAAGGACATCCTTGTGATTGAGGCAGTGCAGCGTAGGTTCACGAGATTGATCCCTGGGATGGCGGGACTGTCATATGAGGAAAGGTTGAAAAGACCAGGCTTGTATTCACTGGAGTTTAGAAGGATGAGGGGATATCTTATAGAAACATATAAAATTATAAAAGGACTGGACAAGCTAGATGCAGGAAAAAATGTTCCCAATGTGGGGCGAGCAGAACTAGGGGCCACAGTCTTAGAATAAAGGGGAGGTCATTTTATAGAAGACTGAGGTGAGAAAAAACTTTTTCACCCAGAGAGTTGTGAATTAATGGAATTCGCTGCCACAGAGGGCAGTGGAGGCCAAGTCACTGGATGGATTTAAGAGAGAGTTAGATAGAGCTCTAGGGGCTAGTGGAGTCAAGGGATATGGGGAGAAGGCAGGCACGGGTTATTGATAGGGGACGATCAGCCATGATCACAATGAATGGCGGCACTGGCTCGAAGGGCCGAATGGCCTCTTTCTGCACCTATTTTCTATGTTTCTATGTAAATAAGAGATATCAAATGTTGAATTTCTCAGTCTTCTGTCCTTGATGTGACTGTGATCAGGGCTGCACGGTGGCGCAACAGTAGAGTTGCTGCCTTACACCTCCAGAGACCTGGGATCGATCCTGACTATGGGTGCTGTCTGTACGGACTTTGTACATTCTCTCTATGACCGCGTGGGATTTCCTCAGGTGCTCTGGTCTCCTCCAACATTTCAAAGACTAGGTTAATTTACATCTGTTAATTGTAAATTGTCCCGTATGCAGGATAGTGCTAATATATGGGATGATCGCTGGTTTGTGCAGACTCACTAGGCCGAAGGACATTTTTACGTGCTGTATCTCTAAAGGCTAAAGTAAGGTATATATACCTGTCAGACTGATAACCCGCATATTGCTTGTTTTTTCCAATCAGGCTCTACAATCTATTTATTTTGTGTATGCCTCTCTTTTGTGTATACTTTGTACTTCCATCCTGTCCACATTCCACCCAGGCCTGACCCTGGTCATCTGCATTAGTATTTCCTACAGATCCACCCATTTCCCGTTTCTTTTCTGATTTCTGTTCTGTCAGTGAACATGAGAATCTGTGCACTCTATTTCCTATAGAGTCACCTCACTTGTCATTTTCCCACAAGTGCCGTATTTATAGCTTGTTCATTCTGGCTCACATTATCATTGCGTGTCGTACCACTGTCCTTTCAGTAGCACAAGCAATCTCAGTAATGCTGGTTGACCATCCTTAAATCTGTGTAAGAAGGAACTGCAGATGCTAGTTTAAACCGAAGATAGACACAAAAGCTGGAGTAACTGAGCGGGGCAGGCAGCATCTCTGGAGAGAAGGAATGAGTGACGTTTTGGGTCGAAGAAGGGTCTCGACCCGAAACATCACCCATTCCTTCTCTCCAGAGATGCTGCCTGTCCCGCTGAGTTACTCCAGCTTTTTTTGTGTCTATCCTTAAATCTGTAGTCCATGGATTACACAGAGTATAATATAATATGCTTAAGCAAAGCAAGAATTTCATTGTCCTATACAGGGACACATGACAATAAACTCACTTGAACTTGAACTTGAACTAATTCCACCTACACCCACATCCATAAGTCTAATTTTATTCAAACTGAAAAAAACAAGGCATCGATTTAGTGCTCAGTAACGTCTTACAATAACAGTAACTAAATGGTTAGATCAGATCCGTTTTATTATTAAATGAAGGGTAAATAACGATTTGAGTATTTCTTTACTCAATACCGCTGTGGGCACCGTTTAATCCAGCTGAGGGCCTCTTAATCTCTGATCACTCTTTTGGTACTGCAGTCTGGAGTTTAAGGTTAGGTTTCTGGAGTGGGACTTTAAGACGTTCAGATACACGATCTTTAAATGGTGATTGCTGGTGCACTGGAGGTAGTCATAAGAGTACATTATACCAAGTGCCAAAGTCTTTATGCATTTATTTTTCCAATTAGATATTTCAACATCAGAAACAAAGTAAGAAGCATGTTTAATAACGTAATTAAAAAGCAAAGAAATATTGCAAAATATAAATCAGAAGATGCTGAAAATTACAATTAGTGGATATTGTGGTGATATACCCCACACTGATTACATTACTCTCCATGTCCTTCTCGTTGGTGAATACTGATGCAAAGTACTCCTTTAGTACCTCACTCACAGTTGTTGGTTCCTGGCATACGTTCCCTCCTTTGTCCTTGAATAGTACCTACCTGGCCATCTACTCCCTGGCCACCCTCTTGTTTTTAACATATGCCTTGGGGTTGTCCTACTCGCTGAGGACATTTCATAGCCTTTATGCCAGTCCCGAGTTCTGATCCGCTCGCACATGTCAGACGTGGTCCTCCCAACAACAGCTGCTCCCAATCTACTCTCCCCAGCTCCTTCCAAATAATGGGTTGACACAAAATGCTGGAGTAACTCAGGCTGCAGTTGTAATTGCCTTCCCCCAATTTAGCATTTGCCCCCAAGGTCCAGACTAATCCTTATTCATGACTACAAGACAGGTCATTTAGATGTGACTTGAGAAAAACCATTTCTTCGACGAGAGTGTAGCACATCTTTGAGATTTTCTACCAAAGAGGATCGTGGCTTGTTTATCGATTCAAAACAGAGATTGATCATCTTTTAGATATTGAAGGAATTAAGGAATTTGGTATTCATGCAGTGAAGTAGCATTGAGGCAAAAGATCAGTTATAATCATATTTAATGACAGAACGGTTAGCACGGTGGCGCAGCGGTAGAGTTGCAGCAGTAGAGATCTGGGTTTGATCCTGACTACGGGTGCTGTCTGTACAGAGTTTATACATTCTCCTCATGACTTGCGTGGGTTTTCTCCGGGAGCTCCAGTCTCTTCCCACACTCCAAAGACGTATAGGTTTGTAGGCTGATTGGCTTGGTATAATTGTAAATTGTCCCTAGCATGTGTTAGGATTGTGTTAGTGTGCGGGGATTGCTGGTTGGCATGGACTCAGCGGGCCGAAGGTCCTGTTTCCGAGTTGTATCTCTAAACTAAACTAAACTAAACAGGATTTTTCTTCTTGGAATTCAAACAGGTTTGCTTGAGAACCAAACACTTTATGACTAACTGCTCATTCCAAGCCACTCAAACAGACAAAAAACAGATTCAGAGGACATACGAATACTTTTTAATTCTTATGAAATGATTTTTAAACGAAGCAAGATTTTGTTCATTCATCTAGCTGGGAGGTTACGACCAGTTATTCTGTTTTATTTCATTCAATTGTATTCATGACATTTTTAACAATAACAGCAAAGCAGACTACAAAAGCAATGTGACAGATAATAATCCATACAACACAACTTGAGGGCAGGTTTCTTCCTCTTTCATATTGACAAATAACATATTTCATATTTATGCTGACCGTTATAGCAGACAGTGATGTCACCACCACTGTCTGCCTTGTGGGATTGTCACTGGGGGTTTATTTTTTCCTTCAGCGTTAGTTTTCTCAGTGGTGTCAGTCTCCTGTTGTGAGCAAACACGAACTAACAATGACAAGAAAGCCACATATTTAATTATTGGCTTCCCTCTTTCATGCAAGACACACAAAATGCAGAACCATACCCTAGTCACCTAGTGGTTTCAATGCGTGGGGGACTGTTGTTGTTTTGGATTATTTTGCATGGTGTGCTGGTTGTGTCTCGCTTAATGTTAGGGATAGGTAGCAACACATTCTACACTAATGAGCACATGGATGCCAAATTGAGCAGTGCCAGTGCAGCCAGCACCGTCTTACACTTGGACCTCAGTAATTCAACTAAACTATGCTTTTAACACGCAGAGAACCAGTGAGAATGCGTTGTCAAGAAATAATAGCTTATTGGCTGATTTCATCAAGCTCCTGTTACGGAAGGTGTCGTGAAGCAAGAATTGCATCCCGACTTCTTGCTTTCAGGAAATAGAAACATAGCAACATAGAAAATAGGTGCAGGAGTAGGCCATTCGGCCCTTCGAGCCTGCACCGCCATTCAAAATGATCATGGCTGATCATCCAACTCAGTATCCTGTACCTGCCTTCTCTCCATACCTCCTGATCCCTTTAGCCACAAGGGCCACATCTAACTCCCTCTTAAATATAGCCAATGAACTGGCCTCAACTACCTTCTGTGGCAGAGAATTCCAGAGATTCACCACTCTCTGTGTGAAAAATGTTTTTCTCATCTCGGTCCTAAAAGATTTCCCCCTTATCCTTAAACTGTGACCCCTTGTTCTGGACTTCCCCAACATCAGGAACAATCTTCCTGCATCTAGCCTGTCCAATCCTTTAAGAATTTTGTAAGTTTCTATAAGATCCCCCCACAATCTTCTAAATTCTAGCGAGTACGAGCTGAGTCTATCCAGTCTTTCTTCATATGAATGTCCTGGCATCCCAGGAATCAGTCTGGTGAACCTTCTCTGTACTCCCTCTATGGCAAGAATGTCTTTCCTCAGATTAGGAGACCAAAACTGTACGCAATACTCCAGGTGTGGTCTCACCAAGAACCTATACAACTGCAATAGAACCTCCCTGCTCCTATACTCAAATCCTATTGCTGTGAATGCGAACATACCATTCACTTTCTTCACTACCTGCTGCACCTGCATGCCTACTTTCAATGACTGGTGTACCATGACACCCAGGACTCATTGCATTTCCCCTTTTCTTAATCGGCCACCATTCAGATAATAGTCTAAATCGTATTGCTCCCAGGCACAGACATTTTGGTGATTGCTACTTTTAAAATGCAGTATCTCGTGGAGAATAGAGAAGGCATTCGGTGCATTACAGTCTGCTGCAAGAGGGATTCGAAGGGGAAGAAGATTTCCCAAAAAGATACTCTATCAATCAAGGAGGAGCAGAGAGATGCACAACAACAGCAAGTGCAGCCACATTAGGACCGACGTATATGGGCATGTAGTGATGGAAACAAGGAAGTGCAGATGCTGGTTTACAAATAAAAGACACAAAATGTTGGGCTAACTCAGCGGGTCAGACAGTATCCTTGGAGAACATAGATTGGTGACGTTTCGACTCACGACCTGAAATGTTACCTATCAACATTCTCCGGGGATGCTGCTGGACCTGCTGAGTTACTCCAGCACTTTGTGCCTTTCCATGTAGTGATGGTCATCTACTGTATATATCCTGACTTCTAGATTATTCCAGATTGGTGCGGGAAACGACACTTCACAATTTACAGTATACCACTAGACGAGGAAGATTATATATATTCTCCAGAGTAGCGCTTTGCAAAAGTGCTTTAACTTCCAGAATTGTGAGGGCCCAGAATCAAAATCGGAATCAGAATCACACTTTATTCTCCAAGTATGTTTTGCAACATACGAGGAATTTCATTGGCCAGGTCAGTCATACAATTAATAGCAACAGATCACTCAAAAACACATTTTAACATGAACATCCACCACAGTGACTCCTACACATTCCTCACTGTGATGGAAGGCGAAATAAAGTTCAAGTCCCTTCCCTTAGTTCTTCCTCGGTCGTAGGTCTCTTCTAATAATATTGGGTCAAGATCACACCCAAACAGCCCACATATGTCAGATACTACTGGTTCCTGAGCTCCCTTTTAGATGGTGCACTCTCAAGAGACGTGCTGGCAATACCAAGCCAAGCATGTAACTAAGTATTAGTCAAAGGCAGGTTTGCTATTTCCGAGCTTGTGGTCAGTGAAATGCTGGCTACTTTAGATGACAGAGCAATGTGCCATTTTCCCTTCAGCAGCATGTTTTATTAGGAGTCAGCCAAAGACAGGTGACCACAAAGGCTATTGGTAGCTGCTAATCATTTGTCTTGGTCGTCACCTCACGACCAACACTCATTTCTCTATTACTCAGCAGGAATCCCTTACCTCCTTTCTGTGCAACTGTTTCATCACACCTGTAATAAAAAGGAAAGCTCTCTCTTCTGTTGGAATCATATATAAAATTACATCATAGCTGTAAACCATTCAGCCCATCTGGTCCATGCTAGCTAAAAATAGATTTTAAAATCGGTTACTTGCCTGCTGTCGTGATCAATCATTGGACAACAGCATACATTTATTTGGAGGGAAACCAAGGATTCAAATTAACATAAAGACCACCAACCTTCACATTGTGGCATCTGGCATGCATATTTTGAATCAAAAACTCACCAGAAGTCATCTGGAGACGCTCAAATTAAATATACAACCCATTTCCTGCAATAAAATAACTCTGGCTATTAAGGAGATTGGATTATGCTTAGCAGTTTAATAATATTCTTAGCTTTTGAGGCTCTTGATCTGGAGCTTCCTTCCCACCATCAACCACACTGCCATTTTTGACACCAATGGCAAACATATTAACAATAGTGAAGTGTCTGAAGAAGGGTCTCGACCCGAAATGTCACCCATTCCTTTACTCCAGAGATGCTGCCTGTACCCCTGTTACTCCAGCATTTTGTCTATCGTCAGTGTAAATCAATATCTGCAGTTCCTTCCTGCATTTAACAGTAGTCCCTAAATTGAAGTCCAAATTAATAACCTCCATCATTAAAATAAAGGGTTTACAAAATTCATGTAAACTGCATCATATATTATTATTTTTTTAAACCCTCCCCAGATAAGCAGATACATTTTCTAAGGTTTATGTGCAAAAACAATTAGATAATGCCAAGGATAATTAATAAAAGAGAAATACCAGCAAAACAAGACATTTGCATTTACATTTCCTGTTTACATAAGATCCTAACCAGTCTTGACGGGGTGGATTTAAAGAGGATGTTTCCTTTTGAGAAAATGCAGAGCTAGAGATCTCTGTTCAAAATGAAGGGTCACCCATTTAAGACACAATGATGTATTGTTTTCCAGAGAGTCAAGTGCATTTGGAACACCTTTCCTCGAAGGTCAGTGGAAACAGTCTTTTTTAAATAAAAACATTTTTTTTAAATTATTTATTTTATTAGAAGCAATTGTACAAGGAGAAAGTAATCGACGTAACAATTATACAATTTTTATACAGCTTCAGTTTTAACATTTTATAAACTAATAAGTGAATCGGAAAAAAGAAAAAAGGAAAGAAGGGAAAGGAAGAAGAAAGGAAAAAGAAAAGAAAGAATTTCGAAAAAGATACGACAAAGAAAGAAGAAAAACCTCTGAACTAACGAAAAAGTGAAAAAACAGCGGAGATAAATCCCACTACCCTTCCCTACACCCGCTCACCCGACCCTAGCGTTGGTTTTGAATTTGTGTTCAACCATTCTGTTGTTGAAGAAATTCAATGAAAGGAGACCATATTTTGGAAAATTGATCTGATTTGTCAGACAAAACAAGCCTTATTTTTTCTAGGTTCCTCCTCGAGCAGCTCATTGAATACAGCTACCACCTCTGGTGTAAAAAAATTGTCCTTCAGGTTCCTATTAAATCTTATCCCCCTCACCTTGAACCTATGTCCTCTAGTGCTTGGTTCCTCTACTCTGAGTAAAATACTGCATTTACCCTATCTAATCCTCTCATGATCTTGTACACCTCTATAAGATCAACCCCTCATCCTCCTGCGTTCCAAGGACCTCGCACTTCTCTGTATTAAACTCCATTAACCTTTCCTTAACCCATCTGCCAACTGATCAAATCCAGTTGCAATTTTTGACAACCATCTTCGCTATCTACAATACAGTCCACTTCAATGTCAGGTAATAAAGATTTAACATAAGGTTCAATATATTTGTAACAGAAAATGGAGACTTGCAGAATTTATTTTGCTGGGGGCGATTGGAATTGCAAAATTAACTGACATTTTTTAATAAAGTTCCTATTTAATTTTTAAATCAGTTGATCCCATTTTAATAAGTAGATTTTTGTGTGTGGCAAGTTTGGTTCAGTTTTTCAAAAACATACATGACAGCATAAAGACTGGAGTGACTGTCTATATGATATCATTTCACTCAATGAATCCTTGTCAGTAAATTAAGTAATGATGAAAGAATGTACTGAAAATATCTGATAACTGAATATTCTTGGCTTGGTTAGGCTACATGAGCTCATTTCCTTGGAGCTGCTGATCAACAATATCTTTAATCAGATTAAAATATGAAAAATAGGGAGTGTGATTTCTTGAACTTTCAAAACCCTGTTTCTAACAAAAAACATCAATAAGGCAGTTCGGCTTTTTCCCCACTTTAATCGTCCGTTCTGTCATTATCACCTCTAAAATTGCCTCTTTTGTATTTTGTTTATTGCTGTACAACTTCTTTCTGTGTCACACTGAAGATAAACAAGAAGGGTTTCGACCCGACACATCACCCAGTCCTTTTCTCCAGAGATACTGCCTGACCCGCTGAGTTACTCCAGCTTTTTGTGTTTGTCTTCAGTATAAACCAGGATCTGCAATTTCTTCCTATACATCAGGGTTTTTTTGGATCCATGCAGCACACTCCATCTAGTGGTCTAGATAAGCTATCAAAACATACTCATCAGATTGATCAGTCTGAAGAAGGGTTTCGGCCCGAAATGTCGCCTATTTCCTTCGCTCCATAGATGCTGCTGCACCGCTGAGTTTCTCCAGCATTTTTGTGTACCCTCATCAGATTACAATAGGTTTAGGCTAATCATTGTCACATGGTCCAAAGTATAGTGAAAAGCTTCTTGTTGCATGCTATCCAATCAAATCAGATAATACATAAATACAATCAAGCCAAACTCAAGTACAATAGGTCGAGCAAAGGGAAAGATACAGAGTGCAGAATGTTGTTCTCAGCATTATAGTGATACAGTTCCAGAGGCAAAGTCCAAAGTCTGCAAGGAAAACCAAGACTGTACCCTAACTTGAGCAGTAGAAAGAATCAAAACACACATTTGAAAATATACAATTAATGTATATTAAGAACAGAAACAATAACTAACAATTAATTTTTGTCACTTTGCATGATAGATATTGCAAAATAAAAATAATGTACAATATAGACTGTGTCCAGGAAAGGTTGATATTTAAATGAATACAATATTAGTAAAATAATATATAAAATGTAGTATCCAATTCTGATGACCAAATGTACACCAGAAAAAGATCACGTTAGGGGAGCATTAGTTTTTACTTCTTCCAATAATCTAAATAATAATTATTTTAAACCTAAGCTTAGATTAAACCAAAGCCTGACCCACTGAGTTGCTCCAGCACTTTGTATCTATCTTTGGTATAAACCAGCATCTGCAGCTTTTTTGTTTCTACAATACTTAGTTTTAAAGGAATGATTTCCTAATTTCACGAGGTTTTGAAGCCCACAAAGTGAGTAGGTGCCTTGTCAAGCAAACCATGCAGTCCTACATGCACCACCACTTTGGAGTCCCGATGTTTCAGGACCCTTCCCGAAACATCAGCTATCCGTGTTCTCCAGAGATGTTGCCTAACCCACTTCCAGCACTTGATGTCCTTTTCTTTGTAAACCAGCATCTGCAGTTCCTTGTTTCTGCAAAATAAAACTGCTGATGAAAGCTAGCTGGTACTAACAGCATTTTTGGAGGTAATGGGCTAGCCAACAAGACCACCAGGACTTCATCTTCATGCTACCTCTCCATCCGCTGCAAAGAATTGGAAAAAAGCATCTGCCTGCTGAGAGAAACTGGATGAATGGGCACCATCAAAGGAGGGCTGAACTTTTCTGAGGCTTGTGGTGGTTAGCCTTGTACTTGGCTTCACCAGGAAAGATTTAAATATTAAAACAAAATCTGTTCTGGGCCTAGATCCACTTCCAATTATTCTCAAACAGCCGCAAAACCACAATAGCTTTCCTACTCAGATCTTCAGTCAAATCACGAGGCGGAGCCCAATGGGTAAGAAAACAAAACTCCAAGACCTCAATAATAATATAATAAAATTTTACAACAAAAATTGGATTGATTCAAATGATTTAAATTCTAGCGTTAAGTTATTATCATAAAATACTTGATTATTTTTTTTAATTTACTTCAAAACATTTTTTTTCCCCGCCAATATTTTGAAATGTTATAAAAACTTTCAAAAAGTGCTATTAGCCCTGAAATCCATTTTGGTGTTTAGTCATGTTTAGTTGTTTAAAAGATATTGATATTTAGCATGGATTCTGTAATATAAAATATGCATTTCTGCTTTTGGCAACAGATTTTTATTAAGTGTAATTTCCAGAGAAATAAGTACTTGTTAGCATCAAACATGTAAACGGAGTGTTTGGAATGCTGTGAGCAATTTTGGGCACCATATCTGAGGAAGGATGAGTTGGCTCTTGAGAGGGTCCAGAAGAGGTTTACAAGAATGATCCCAGGAATGAGTGGGTTAACATATGATGACCATTTGACGGCACTGGGCCTGTACCCTCTGAAGCTTAGAAGAATGAGGGGGGGCCTCATTGAAACATACCGAATAGTGAAAAGCTTGGATAGAGTGGATGTGGAGAGATTGTTTCCACTAGCGGGAGAGTCTAGGACTAGAGGTCATAACCTCAGAATCAAAGCCTACCAGCTGGATTGGAGCAGCCTTTCCTGCCGGGGACCGGGAACCGGACCAGAGCTGCAACAGCGGCGGCGCAGCGCTGGATTCACCACGGAGCGGGCGATGCCTACCGGGATCGCCGTTTGGAGCTCCGGAGCGTTGGGCCACTGTTCCAACATCATGGAGCTGCGGTTTGGGAGAGCTTCCAACGCGGGCGGCGCTGACCGTCATCGCGGAGTCCTGGGGCTCCTTGCAGAGGGCCGCCAGCATGAGTCTCCGCCCGGTGCGGCCTGCGGACTTTGGGAGCCGCGGGCTCCGGTAGGAGGTGGCCGACTCTGTTGTCCAGGCCGCTGAGTACGTCCCCCAGCCCCGACGTCGGACTTGCATCACTTCGGTGGTGCGAGCCTGAACATCGGGCCGCCCGTAGCGGCGACTGCGGAGGGCCCGGGGAGGCCCCGACCACGGGTGAACATTGGGGAACATTGGAGGAAGAGACTGACTTTGGTGCCTTCCTCACAGTGGGAAACTTTGATTCTGCTGTGTGGGGATGTTTTTATGATGAATTCTATCGTGTGTTGTGTTCTTTATTTTTATTGTATGGCTGAATGGTTATCTCATTTCACTGTGCCATCTGGCACATGTGACAAATAAATGTATCTTGTATCTTGTATCTTGAAAGGACATTCCTTTAGGAATGAGATGAGGAGGAAATTCTTTATTTCTATGGTGGTGAATCTGTGGAATTCTTTGCCACGGAAGGCTGTGGAGGTTAAGTCAATTGATATTTTTAAGGCAGGGGTAATAGTTTCTTGATTGGTACTAGTTTCAGGGGTAATGGGGATAAGGCAGGAGAATGGAGTTCGAAGGGAGAGCTAGATCAGCCATGATTGAATAGCGGAGTAGACTTTATGGGCCAAATGGCCAAATTCTGCTCTTATCATTTATGATCTTATGACCAAAATAAAGAGAAAATCCAGGAGAATGCTTGGAGAGGTAAAGTACTTCTCCTTTGTAAGTAAGTATTTTCTTAACATGCATTAACAAGATTGTTAAATTATATACCGTTGATAGAGAAAATAAGACTTGTATTTTATACCTATGATTGTACCTCAATTCCCCTTGGAGTTCAGTGCTCACAATTAAAACAATTGGGCCATGTTACTCTCATTGGTCGAGAAATAAAATCCTTGCCTGCAAACCTGCAGTTCGAAGGGGATTCCACCACTGGCAACCAAACCTCACTGCTGACTACATAAAAAATGTACCCATTCCTCAACCACATCTCAGACGTTTTTATATGTCGGTACTAAGGAACTT